>NC_083636.1:33936458-34173958 GCF_963576545.1 Limanda limanda | reverse complement strand
GTAGAGAGAGGCCAGTCAGGCATGTGACGCCAGAGGGATGGGGATTAAGGTTGTTAGGTGGGGAATGCTGCGATCACCTGCCAATGACACGAGTTTGCTTTCAGATATTTTACTTTATTAATGTTTCGCGTGAGAACCAAAAAAGCAGGATATGAATTTGGTTGGTGTAAAGCAAGAGTTCACAGCAGCTGACAGCGACGTTAGGGAACAGAAACTGTACATTTATCTAGACAAGAAGTCAGGAAGAGCTCAGAGACTCCTCCTGTGATCACAAGCCTTCACCATACTGTAGATAGATTTTCTGGAGAGCAGAAATAAAAGGAGAAATGTCACAGCTTTTAAATCACCTCCATGGCTCCAACATGCCACAGGGCACAGAAACAATATATATTCCCACTTATAAAGCACTGGGATTTAATCACAACTGAATTTTTATATTTAAAAAAAAACATATAGCAATCCAACAGTAGTGCAAGTCATTGTGATATAATGGGTATAACGTATTTGTCATGACAGAGTAGTTCAGTTTGGATAAGCTGGAGCCGCTCAACTTGTGCGTCAGGAATTTCTGCAACAGCTAAATGTAGCTCTGAGAAATCCTTTGAGGAAAATGCATGATGGCATTTCACATAATAATGCAGTATGAATTTGGTTTATTTACTACTGGCTACTCTGCTTCTGAATCCACATTTAAATAATAAAAAAAATCAGGTTGTGCACCATGAAACACTGCACACAGGGTTTGATCTCACATACACACTGATCAATTGACATATTCATATTGTTTTTTGATCAGATGGTATTACTGCAATATTGAACCTAGTGACTCACATGAATACGAGTAACAGGAATCGTGATTAATTCCCCAAAAGTTTTGCTTTTTTCCTTTATGATCATTTTGTCGGATGTGTGGCCCAGGGCTTGCACAGGCAATAAAACAAAATCAATAATTATCACAATATAATTTTAATCAATAGAAATATCTAAATGATTGACCTCAGATTTGTAAAAATGTTTCGCAGGGATGATGCAATGATTTATCACGATAATCCACTTTTTTATCTTGTTGATGCAAAAACACTCTCATACACAAAACCCACCACATCAGCACAAATCATGACAGACTGAATAACACTTGCTTTGACAGCTTTATATTCTACAATAATATAAGAACTGGTTTTCCTTTATACAATTGCAAATTTACAACATTCAGCACAAATTTGTGTCCATCGCTAATTTACAACTAGGTCCAGAATTGTGTGTTGTTTTTTCCTCACACGCCACTGTATGAGATCTCGAGTAGATATAGTGGAACCGTGAGAAGATGTGTGCAATGTGCAGTCTCTATCTCCCTGTGTTTTCAGGACTATCTGCATCCGCACTCCGCCACCACCATCCCCTCGTACTTGTGATTGAAAGTGATCACGCCGTTTTCGTGATAAAGGAGCGATATGGGCTCCAGCTTAGTGGGCACGCAGCAGGCACGCGATGCTCTCTCTGGACTCTTCAGGCTCAGCAGACTCTGCACGATGGCGTGTTTGGTGGGCGAGACCTCGGAGGTCAGCGGCGGGTTGCACACCCCCCTGCACTCGTAGGCCTCGTAGCTCAGAGGCTGGATGATCCACGAGTCCCAGCCAATGTCTTTAAAATCCACAAAGAGCGGCGTCCTCTTGCACGGCTCGCTCTTAACATTGCGACGGATTCGGGGAGGTGTGTCGTAGATAAGGTTGGACTGCAGCTGCAGGAGAGACTGTTTGTCCAGGTCGTCCTGGTTGGCGAGGCCAGCGTTGGGATTGGCGTGCTCCCGGAAAGCTTGTTGGCTCCGGCCTGTGTTGTCAGCGAGGTCATTCTCGTGCTCAATCATCTGGCTGAGCTCTTGTTTATCCTGTTTGTGGTCCCTGCTCTGATCATCTGAGAACACAATCATCACGGCGTTTAGTTTTCCCTCCGAGCTCCTGTCGATATCAATCTCAATGGAGGCTTCACCCTCCTCTGTGACCTCCCGTGTGGCCCCCTCCTCCTCTGGAGTCGTGATATGAACCTCCAATCTGTGAGCCGCACACCCCGACTTCCGCCAGAGCGTTACCACATGAGTCAGGTCAAACGACACCCAGCTGTTATCTCTGACATGAACATGCTTTGTCACCAGTTCCTCCAGATCCTTCATCTCCACCACCTCTTCTTTCTCCCTCCTTCTGCCTGCTTTCCCCACCTCTCTGGTCCAAACAACGCCCTCTTGTATATTGTAAATGGTCACCTTGCAGTCAAGGCCAGAATGTGGACGTTGGGCCCGCCGGACCAGGGTGAAGAGGCGGAGCTCCGCTATGGTTATGTGCTCGTGGTGGGGCATGGAGAGGTTGAACATCAGGGGAAATATCCGCACACCCCTGGCCGTTAAACTGTAGGGGGAGGAATCTGAAATTAAAATATCAATAAGTGTGTCTCAATGCGTTTTGCACGCTTTTTCATGGTCAAAACTCACGTTACACTGTTAAATATTAGATCGTACCCTTATTTTAAAAACACAGCTATCATAACAAATGTATTTAGTTTGTTTAAATCACATTATTCAAAAATTGTTAAAAGCGGAATAGTTTTTGTTATTTTAAGTTGAACAGATTATCACATCAACCATTTCAGGTTTTTTGATATCCTATTTTTTACATTTAGAGACAAAAAGTGCAGCAATCTTTACACAATTTTTTGTGGTGTTAAACAAACAAAGTCTGTACCTTCATTCTTGAAGCTGCGCACAATGTTGGCCGAGGGCACAGACGTGCGGTCGTGGGCAAAGCGGTTGTACAGCTCCAACATGTACTCGGGCGGCTCCTTCTGGGCAGCGAGGGGCCTGGGCTGGGGCCTCAGCTCTGTGAGGTTCAGTGTGGACAGAATCTGCCTCATAAAGTCCTGAGCGTCAAGGAGCGGATTATCACCTACGTCCCTGGCGACTGACGGCCGGCGGTGGGTCTCGGGGGGCCGGATGGGACTGCTCCAGCTCAGGCCAGTCAACGCCAGGAGGAGGACATTCAGGGAGCGGATAGAGCCGAGGCTGGAGAAGACTGGAGCGGCCATGGTGGAGAAGTGGAGGAACGGGTTTAAGATCCAGAGACTGAGAAGCAGATGAGAAGATGTGATGGATCCTTTTGGGAGAGGACCCCTTGCGAACAGTTCTAGGGTTTTGAGGGAAGGCTGACCTTTGTTAAATAGCACAACAGGTTGGTGTTGGGGGCAAAGAGAAAACAGCTTTGCCCTCGTTGATCTTGTGGTCTGGTTGTGAGGGCAGGGCTGCGCTGTCCAATGTGCTGTGCTGACATGTGTCGAGATGTCACTAAGGCCGTGTACTCGGCCCTCCTCTCTCTCTCTCCCCACCACTAACTTATGACCTTAATTACCCACTGATATTCTAGATCATTTTGATCTGCACCTTTCTCTTGACAACAAATGACTACACCTACCATGACTTTAAACTAGCCTCCCAATAAATATATGTCGCACCATGCTATAGTTAAAATAATAATGGTGTCCCTCCAAATAAATGCAGAAACGATAGAAATAAAAATATCTAATTTTCAGTACCTTTAAAATGTGTAAAGATTCAAAACTTTGTTATGTTATCAATAAATAATATTGTATAATTTATACAGCGCAATCTCCACAAGAGGCCAGTGTAGATCTAACCTCTGTACATCTGCCTTCAGAAAAAAATACTGCAATAAACATTTTCACTGGGTAGTGAAGATGTGGATTTAAACTTGTACTTTCAGCTGACTACTGGATTTGTTCCTCTAATAATGGTTTTCTGACAACTCACATGTGATCATTACCACCAACTGAATATGAGCTCACAAACAGTTACTTACCGGTAGTTACAAATTAGGTGAGAATATAGGAGAATATACTTATACTGAATATAAAGATATTTTCACCAAGACACCAGTTGACTTTTGAGGAGAAAATGTGAATATAAACCATGTTCACAAAAACTTCATTGGTTGTTGTGTGAGTTGCTATTTATGGAACTTAATGCATGATAATCCTTTGCTGAGTCACTGCTCGATCACTATGCATTATGTTGCTGGATTATATAATTTTGCAGAGGTTATGAAAGATTCAGTTAGAAGATCTAAATTTTTTGTTAAACAACAGGGCTTTGTTTGGGTAGATGAAATAATTTGAAAAATTCCTGTAATGATATTTTACTTCAACTATTGCAATTACTGCTGCAGAGCTAATTCTTATCATAGTGGCTTACACATTTGTTGAACCTGCCTTTCTGTATGAATATTTCTATTTATTTGCTTTATTTTGCATCTGCAGGGACTTGTGGGGTTTCACAGACTGTTCTCTTTGAATAATTGACACACAGTTGGCCTCTATGGAGCTCTGCTGTGTTTTGATAACTTGAAAACCTTGACAATTGACATCCAGCCTAAACCCACCTTTGTAGCTGTGTTTGAAGTCCTTACACAGATAATATTCATGATTTCCCCCCCTGTGTAGTGTGAACATTTCAAAGAGGAACATCCACAATTCACTGCCTGTACGAAAAACCCAGCTAAGGTTTTTATCTTTTCATTTCAGTCTGACCAGATCCAGTAAGTCGGTGATATTTTAAAGTGAAAATCACCCACAGGAAAAGAGAGAAAACACATCACTCAGTGTATCATTAAGTAAAATAGAATATAAACAAAAATATAAAATTATGCACGTCATTTATTTTCATTTTTCATTCAACATCGCAATGCAAAAAGGACCACTGCAAAGCAGAGTTGTATTGAATGTAGGATTACTTACTATAAGCTAATACACATGACTTTTAATTAATAACATGGGTATTACAATAAATATTACAATATAAATGCCTTCATTTGGAGTATTAACAGTCTTTTGTTACACATGTACAATCTCATTTTGCCGATCGTGAATCAAATGGAATGGAGACAGTTATCGAATGACTGCACAGTCTGGTCTGATGATTGATCTGTTAAGAATCAAAATGAATTCCAAATCATCTGCATGTGTTTGATGACTACGCCGACGAGAGCCCTAATGATCTCCAACACAGACCAAAAGTATTTTTAAAAATCGTTTCATATCAGAATCTTCCTCAACAACAGATCCACGTGTCACTACAGGCCTTCGTGGCTCGACAAACTCAAACTATTAGAAATGATCTCATACTCGTGTAGCAGTAAACCTTGAAACTGTACATGTCATATTCTTTGGAGTCTCCATTCACCAGTTTGCATATTTAGTCTATTTCACATATCACAAGTGATCCATCTTGAGCTTCAAACATATCATCCATCCAAACGAATGCCAAATAATCTCCATAATAAATACATGTAAATGTTTGGCACATTATCTCCTATGAACAAAGAAAATTACTTCTAACTGGATGTATTCCTCTGTCCCCACAAGAATAATCAAATGGCACGAATCCGTATCTCACCACTGGAAAGTGTCTCTGCAGGATTTAACCGGCGCGAGCGGCCGTGTTGTCATGTTTACACCCAGGAGTCCAGCGGTGGAGGCTTGTTATCCATGAGGCCCACCGCAGGTCTGCCAGCTCTGATGAAGTGTTTCCGTTCACTTGTGGCCTACAGGTCGAGAAATACGCACACGGCCAGTGTTAGTCGATTGGCCTGAAAAACCCTGACAGTTACAAACACAGGTCATAATAATAATAACTTTAAATAATAACCCTCAAAGCCTCCATACTAGGCATAGGTTATAAATACAGTAATTAGTAAATGAGACTATGTAAAAATTGATTATGTATATATATGCTTCTGTCATGATGTCCTTGAGGTTTTCATTCAGTGCGTTCAAACGGCAGATTACCTGTAGAGCATCTCTTTCCACAACAGCTCCTTTCCCATCTCCAACTCTGTCGTTTGGCTCCAAACTGGAATATACTTCTGCAGGAAAAGATGTAAAAAAAAACACTGTCAAAGTAGCAGGAGACAACATGGCAAAGATTTGAAAAATGTAGATGAAGTTAACAGTCACCTGTAATGAGGAAGCTTTGGAAAAACTCATGAAAGAAGATTTATTAAGGAACCTCAGAAGTCTGTCCCCTACATCAACATTATATATTACTATAGCATATCAGTTAATTAGACGTCAGTTAAATACAAGTTAAGGATTTAATATTTATCCTAAATATGGAACTTAGCTCAAGTTAAGGGTCAAAATGTCAAGCTCCTCCCTGTACTTAAGCACGAATTTAATCAATTTGATGAGTCGCCAAGCAGTATATTGTACATTAATGCAGCTACATGATTATGCTCTCTTCTTTTTAAGATATATATATATATATGTTTTACTTCAAGAAAGTGGCTCCATGCTACATTGCCTCTTTTTAATTAATGTTACATGAACCATAGTTATTAAATTGTGACATTAAATTGTTGACAACTCAAAGTGTTCAGTCAACAAATATCAATCTGTGTATCTGCGTCTTTGTTTCATCAACTACCAGAGAAATGCGCTCATGTCAATAAGCTTTTACACCGTTTATGCTGCTACCGCCTCTGTCTCTTTTTATGAAAATTCTAACATCAAATAAATGTCAGGCTTTGAAAACTGAGGGCGACTTTTGAGAACTTAATGAGGTTTGATACAGACCCACTTGTTTTAAATGTTAATACTGCAGATCCAACCAGCTGGGCACCTATTGCCCTTTAAAGAAATGCAAGGACTCATCTATTCTTTTCAGACGGAGAGACTAGAAAGAGAAACAGGCAAATACAATGAAATAAGTCAATGAAAGTAGCGCATAAAAAGTCTGTTTTATTGGGAAGCTAGAGGTCGCTCTCGATGTGGGAAAGTGCCCTTTTGGAATAATGCTCAAATGAAATGTGACTGGTGATGCGTGAGCCTGCTCTGCCTCTGGGAGAAGCTGCTCAGGCTAATAAGCCAAGTCTGTGCACTGATAACCTCAGCAGCTCATCATTGGTTCAGGGCTATTTTCCAGAAGAATATAGTCGGAGCCTGAACATTTTCTTTGTCCCTGACACGACAAGACCCACAGTATGTTTAAAAACCTCTGTCTGTTCCCTGAGCTAGAGGACACATCCTCATTCAGATGATGCTTTAATATCATTTTGCTGAGGGAATTCATGCACTGATTTGCTGACCTTGGTTTTTGTCCATGAGAGGCAAAGTGATGTCATCGCCGCCTTGCTTTGCACTCTTGGACTTTTTAGTCGTTCCTGTGGTCGTTGGCTTCGAAAAAGACAAAATGAATTATGTTACAGGATGGCAGCAGAGAGACGGCATACGGATGTGGGCCACTTCAGGCAATGATGCAACACTTCTGGCCTTCTTTTGGCCTGGGATAAAATGGATGTGAGACTACAGTGGCCCACTTGTGAAAATAGCAATTTCCTGAACCAAAAATACTTTGACATTTTTGGCAAACATAAGGTGCTATAGGCAAGGCGTCATCTAGATGTGAACCTAGATTGGCCCCTGTAGTAAACAGAGAATATGGCCTAAATAACACAAAATGTTTCCGTCCATTGTGTATTCTGAGTTTTAAATGAGCAGGAAATAGGAACAAATACCTTAAAGTGGCTCTTGTTCCAACCGGCCTTGATCAGAGTGTTTCTCAGGTCCTTGTAGGCCCATATTGTCTGCAGCACGTGGGACGCTGCCTTGGTCTCCCGCGCTGATTGGCTGACGACAGATCATCAGACATTATGGTAAACAACAGAGGACAGCTCTGAGACAATACTGTCCTGATGATTAAAATCCTTTTTCGGTTGCCCTGGGATACTATGCTCATAATATCATGAGCTATCGCATCAAGGACATGTCAGAGCAAATGCAGCAGCTAATCCAATAATAACAAATGCACTCTGCTTTGTTTTTCTGCCTTATTTTTACAAAAGGATAATGTTTGAGAGTTTCAATTTGGGGTTTTGGCTGTTCTATTATTATTTTATAAAGAGATTACTTACCTGGACTTGTTGATGGCCACCAGCTTCTGCACAGCATGGCCCTGTATGAGCGCTCTGGCGTTCTCAGGGCTATCTGTGATGATCTCATGGATAGTATTCAGAATAGAGACCACCGTATCTCCCTCCAGATTCTTCGCCGGGTGCTGCTGCCCACAAGGAAGATTGCCGACAAGGTCCCTCAGAGCGTAGTTCCCTGCAATGACAGGCGGCGTGGCCAACTTAGTGTGAGTGTGCACGTGTCACAGAGCCCGGGGTATGCTGGTGAGAGTTACAAGCCTGAACCTATGAGGTCTTTATTCCTCCTGTCCATGGCCAGGTTGCGGAGGGCAATGGCCACAGCTCGCACCACTTTGTCCACATCGGAGCGCAGCAGCTCCACCAGGATGGGCAGCCCTTTCTCTTTTCGCACCGTGGCCCGGATGTAGCTGGACCACTGCAGACACAACGGATAGAACAGCTGAGTGACGGCGGCCTGTTTGGAAGGGTTTGGTGAGCGATTGCTTCAGGGGCTCGGTTTGTCATCTTTCCACCTTTTTCAAAAGCACCCATATCATCCCAAGCTCAAACTAAACCATGAGAGGTTCAATTCTCTCAAGCGATCTGTCGCGTGTGATGCAATTCAGGGTCAAAATCAGTATCAGTATTTTAAGGCTTTAATCTGACTAGTGCCAGAGCATTGACGTTAAAATAAAGTGACACGGCGATGGAACCACCTGGAGTTCCTCGCGGTGAAAGAGATTTCTTTGATCAAGTAGGATGATGACAAAGTCAATCCAGAGAATCCAGTGAGATAAAGACAATCAAAGCCATATATCCCTTATTTTCACGAACCAAGATCAAGTAAGATCCCTTTAGATTTTGGTGGGGATGTGTTTGTATTCTGGTGCTGATGCCCACAAAATCTAAAGAATTTAAATGTGGTTTCATAAGGGGACTCTTGGGCTTTGGCAGAGGTATACTCTGTATTGAGTGCCATTTTAGTCTTTGTCTTATTTCACACTTTAATATTGATACAGCTTCACGGACAAACCCTGGAAATAATCAGTAGACAGTGTATAAAATCAGGACAAAATAAGAGCAGCCATGGTTATCTTCTTTGGATATATAATGATTCTCAGCAGTAAGTGTTATAGATTTAAATAAAACTCATGCAAGGCCTAAGCATCCAAGTAGAATGATCCACTATGAATGGGTCAAGCGAGTGTCACTATTCCAACCACTCACAGCCCAATGTCCCGCAGCCAGGTTCTGCACTGCTCCTGCAGCCGCCTCCAGGGTGTTGTTGTTGTGAGTGCAGGTGAGAAGAGAGAGGTAGAGCCTCAGCACCTCCGGCTGGTACAGCAGCTCCAACCCTATAACAGCAGATGCAGAGAAAGTCAGGAAGGACGTGATGTGAAGCAGTGGCAGTTCAACGTTTGTGTGCATGTTGTATACATGGGAAATATGTTAATGTTGTTCCAGAATCTCTGTATCAGAACATAGGCAGGTAAGAAAGATAAGAATATTTAGATGTAGGGATGAACATCACTCTTCCAGCAGCCTCCTGCAGAGTTTTTTTTTATGTGTGCCAGCAGCTGGACGCCTGACAATTGGTATAAAGCTGACCCAGGATCGTAACATGCTTGTCATTCTGATTTGCATTCACTGGCTGCGGCGTGGGAGGCATCAGCGTAGCTCTGTTCTCTGTTCAGTCTTAAACTACTACGGAGGGATTGTTTTTCTGCACACAGAATGAATCCATGATTAAAATCAGCCACAAGGCTATACACAGAACGTAAAGATAGTTTAGCTGCACAAATCTCTGAGGTCAGACATGCTGTGAACTCATGCAGAACCTCAAATGCAAATTTCTGTTCCTACCAGAGTAAATGGTTTCTCTTCTAGATGTTGCCAGATAAAAATGTCTTTCAGTCGGTGGGTCTTTTTTGTTTTAGTAATGAAACTCTCATCAAGTGGTGCAGGTGCTGATGTGTGGCTTTGAATTTAAATGAATTCCCTTTCAGGCCATGCCAGCATCATGCTTTCAAAACAAATAACAGCACAGAGAGCAGATGCAAATGCTTCATATTAGTTTGATGATGACACATGATGAAAACTCTACATGATTTATTTACCCTCTAATCTACAGCCTCCTATAACATTACTATGAGTCGTACTACAATCAATATTTTGTTAAATTTGAGATGCTCTTTTCAGAAAACATATACCTTTCATTTGTTCTGTACGTTTTGGTAAATCCAATGTACCGTACTTTCTGTCCATAAATCCATTTTTCCAACCTGTACATCACAGACACACACATGCACACAAACACAAACACCGGTTTTCATGGTACACTGATACACAATGACAGCAAATATCCAATCACCATAATACTGCCATGGAAATATTCAGGAGTAGCGAGCGGACTGACCTTGATTGAACCACTCCTCTGGTGAATAGGGTTTGAAAGGAAAAGAAGAGAGGGAACAGGGACTTTAAGATTAGATTATGCAGGAGGAGGACAAAGCACAGAGCTCCTCGATGTGGTGGAGGACGATCCTGCGTCACGTGACTCAGTGGCACATTCGTCAATTTTGTGCAATTAGCTCTGGGAGGTTAGCATTTGTAAAATGCTATAAAACTGTAAATCACAATTAACTCCAACTTTATTGTTTCTCCATTAAGTCGTTCCCTTCCATCACAAACAGCTGCACTCCATTAATTACTTTTGATCAGTTGTAATTGAAACTGCTTCTTACATAGGTTACGTATTTTCTGAGTTTTTCACGATGTAAAAAACATTCTTTGTGTTGCATCAGTTGTAAAATAAAGAAAACAAAAAAACCCGATATCACATAACTGATGTAACAAAATATAAGACAACTCTTTTTCCTACGTTTTTGGGACCTTGCACTCCTACTGAGTGAAATCTCACGTCAGCTACTGCACAGGGTGATGAAATATTCAGGCTTTCATTGGCATACAAGGGGGCAAAGAATGTGAAGGCCCTGCTCGGAGGCAGGACACGCTCCAGGTAAGCCGTTCAAACAGAAAACGGTTGGTTTGCAGAGATACTAGAAGATGTTACAACTGTTAAGGGATAATCGAGGACTAAAAAAACTAAAACTGGGAAGCTATGTGAGGAGAGGAAGGAAGAAAAACAAAGAATAGACCTAGTTGGCATTCATGAACGGTAATGTGTTATGGCCGACTAACCTTTGGGCCTTTTCCCGCCCAAACAGTCAGGTTCGTTCTTCTTCTTCTGCTGCCCGACCGACCTCATCAGACTGGAATGGGGCTCCTGGAATCGCTCGGCTCCTGGTATCTCTTTGTGAACGTGATAGGAGAGGTTTCGCAGAATGCAGACGCAGTTCTCCACCGACTAAGATGGCGAACAATGACAGGATTTCAATCAAAAATGATATAAAGGTACTAAGGAAATATCAAAGATAGGCCGTTAACCTAAATTTGAAGTATACTCAGTCATATATTAATAAATGATCAAATATAATGAAAACACATTTTAGATTTTAGATTTTTCTCAAATCTCAAAACATATGTTGGTGTGTTAACGCCAACAACCTTATTGTCGGTATCCTTGTTGACAACAGCTGACTGCAGGGCGTGAAGAAGCGCGTCCACCAGCCCCTGACAATCCCTCAACCTCTGTCGAGCCTCCGCCCCGTCTGAGCTGACGTTCCTGCAAAAACAAATCAGTTCTATCACACCTCAGCTTGCAGGAATATTTGTCTTTCACTCTTTGACAGCAGCAGCAGAGATTACCTCAGACATCCAGAGGTGTTCTTGAAGACTGTGGTCCAATCAGCGCTGTGCATTTTGGAGGGATCGGCCGAGTCTCTCCTCCAGCCCGAGTGTGGGATGATGATTTCGTCGGTCAGAGTTTGAAGGCCTTGGTTGATGACCATCATCTTCAGTGGCTCGTGTGAGGAGAGGTTCCACAAAGTGCCTGCAGGGGAACAAAAATACTGAAGTTGTAGAAATAAAATAAAGATTTGTTATGGCTCGAGAAACATTCATTTTCCCAGTACCTGTGACCAGCTCTTTGACCTCCATGCTGCTGGTCTTCCTCAGCAGTCTGACCAAAGCTGGTATGCCATCACAGCTCTTGATGGCCATTTTGTTATTATGATCTTTCCCAAAGGAAATGTTGCGCAGAGCCCCACAGGCCTTACGGTGGACTTCTGGTTTCGGGTGGTCCAGTAGTTCCACCAGGATGGGCACGCCGTTCAGCTGGCGGACGTCCTGTTTGATGCGGTCGTTCTCATAACACAGGTGCTGCAAATAGGCGGCCGCGTTGGACTTGACCGGGTCCATCGGGTGGCTGAGCATGGAGATGACCTCGTGCAGGTTGGGGTCCCTCCAGCGGGGGTCTCTGCGGATGCTGTCCAGGCTGACCATGCTGCTGCGCTTGTGGGGGAACTGCAGAGTCTGTGCTCGGCACATGGCCTGGAAGAAGGGATTCAGGTTCCCCTCCAGCTGGGCCATGAAGGCGTCATCATAGCCACCTCTGAGGGGACAGAAGAAGTCAGGCATTCTTTTATATTGTGATCTGGACCAACATGCAAATTCATCATTCAATTTTAATAATTTGGATCATTTCGGATAATTTACAAAATAGGCTTATCTTCTTGCAGAGAATAAGAGGAGAGGGTCGATCTACTAAATGTTAAGCTATACCGTCAGTAGTTGATTATCCTAGCTTAGCATAGACACTGAAACCATGGGGAAACTAGCCTGGTTCTGTCCAAAAATTCAGAGAAAGAAGAAGCCTTCCAACACCTGAAATGGAGTTATTCAAAAAAATCCAATTTTTAAAATGTGAAAATGTATTTTGAAGGCTGGTTATTAACAGGACTATTTCTTGACCATTTTTTTTCTTTTTATCTGGCAGACTCATATCACAAATGTTATGAGATCTTTGGGCCGAGCCAGGCGAGCTTCTTCCTCTTGCATTTAATTTGAAGCTAAGCTATACAAACATCTCCTGGTTGCAGCCTTAGATTCAACCGACGACTAAGAGAGCTATCGAGCCTCTCGTCTATTCCTCAGCAAGAAAGTGAGCATGCTCTCCCCAAAATGTCACCCTGTTCATTTCATTTTCCACCGGGTGAATTAAAGGGCCTAATAGAGGGAGCTTTAGGTGAGTTTAACACCGGGCAACAGTGAGTTGTGTCTTTAGCAAACAGCTCTGTCACTTTATATGGGCTGAGGAAAAGCTTCTGGCAGGGAATAACAGGTAAAACCTCCTTATTTATTGACTTTGCAGGCAGCTTCCTGATTGATACCAGATGCTGCTTAACTGCTGTCCAGCTGTCTATCTGTTGTCCGTGCTCATTCACAGGAACAGGATAAAGGCGACTGCACTGCCTGTGCAACTGCTCAGGTTAATATGGGTTATTATCACAGCAAGTCATCTGCAATAAAATTATACTGAGCGTCGACTGGAGCTTGGTTTGGATATGTTTGCTACTGCTACAGTTTTCCCCCCCAGGAAGTCTCAGACGTGGCAACTGAATCTCTGACGTCATCTACATTTTTAAACAAAATGGCTGCTCATAACATGGGACATGGGAAAACATCATAGACCAGACATGAAGATGGATACCGCATCTCCAGTTGCTCCCACGGTCAAGATGGGAAGCTAAAAATATCCCAGGTATGAAGAACATGGATTTTTGGGGCATTTGTTGCCAAAGTGCAAATTAGCGATCAGAAGTTTGAGCCACAGTAGCAAGTAGCACTCCACCAATAGTGAGTGTCTCAGCTGTCAATCACCCCATTTTTAACATCAAATTACATATCAAAAACAAACTTACCAGAAAAATCAACACCGGAACAAACATCAGTGTAATGATCTACCTACAATGACAGGAACCAGCGTGAAGAAAAATTTGTTCAACGTGTATTTGCACTTTTTAGTTAGGTAGGGCACTATTCATGACCTATACTGCAGCCAGCCACTAGAGGGAGATCGAAACGCTTTGGCTTTAGGGCAATAAGTGCAATATCCAATTCACTTTTAATCAGCATTTTTATTCTGGGTCTTGCGTGATTTGTCTTTGTGTACTGTGTTGTTGTTGTTGTTGTTGGTAGTAATATGTACTGTTCTGCAGCTGCTGTAACACTTTTTTCCCGAAAACAAATTTCCTCTCTGGGTAATTCAAAGTATATTTGATTTGATATGACTTCAATTTTGGGGCGCTATCATGTCTTCCATCTTTATTTACAGTCTGTGATCTAGATTGTTTTGCATTTTCGTCTTGATGCGCCTTTACATCCACAGCTTTAAAGACACCATGCATCATTACACCATGCATTCTAATCAGTCTCAATAGCCTTGTTGAGATGAAAACTCAAAGGATCATATTGACTGAGCATTAATAATGATCCAACGTCTGTTTTCTCACCAGAAAAAGAATAATAAGATGAATAATGACCTTAAATTAATGGACCCTCCATCCAAAAAACTATCATTATTGTGACTGGAAAATACATATTTTAAAATGTTCTCTTTAATGTGTTTATGGTGTAGTGACTGAAATATTACCCATTTTCTGTCTGTAGAGGCTCATCGGTATTTGTCTCTACATCATTCGCACCATAAAAACCACAAGAGTCCTTGAAAGCCATTCACACACTTTCCCTCCGTGGGATCAATAAAGTTTGATCTAAGTACCTGGTTCTCGAGGGCTCCCTGAGGAGCTCCATGGTTGTAATTGGCCTGAACTGGTGGATCCCCCCCAGTGTCGGATAACTGGGGGGCGGGTGGTCAGTCTTCATGTCCAGGGGATTCTCTCCCCGCTCGCCGCCGCCCTCCTCCTCGGCCTGGCCGCTGAGTGCAGCAGGGGCGTAGCTGTCCCGGAGGAAGGGGAGGGTGTAGTGGGCCCCGGGCTGGAAGTTCTTGGCCGGCCAGTAGCCGTGGACGGTGGCGCGGGACAGGCTGCCGTACCCTGGGCACATCTCGCCCCCGATGCCTCTGTAAGCATCAGGCAGGGTGTACACTCGGTTCTGGCTGTCTGGATTCACCGGCTGAGGCTCCCCGGGTGGCAGGACCGCCTGAGGCTGGGGAGGGGCTGTAGCGGCGCCGCCGGTCGTCTGGATCGGTGTAACGGACTCAGTGGGTTCGGTGTTTGCTCCAGGAGTGGGTAAATCAGCTGGGGCGTTCTCTTTAACCACTGGGGTCGACGTGAGATCAGGTGAGGTCTGGAAGTTCTCCAGCTGTGTGTCTGATGATTCTTGGCTCTCACTCAGGGCCTGTTCACCCTCTTGTTCCACAGCCTTGGACTCCTGCAAGGATAAATGCATCACAGCTAAATATCTCCACAACAGTCTAATCACACAATCCCTGTTAGTCAATGAAACCCCATTGGTTTGTGAGAGCTACAGGTTCCCTCTGCCCCTTTAGACGCCAACAAATTGGTTTGTTCACAGTCGGAGCAGGAACTATTTGGTCTTAATTTAGCCGGGAATAGACCAAACATGTCTCCGTTGCCTACAGTGTGTTTATTTCTCATTTAAAACCCTGCCGCACCATCCCAGCTCATTTTTCGTACTGATGATCAATCATCATCATCGCAGTGCTTCTCTGGCCTTGTGGGCCACCAGTGAATAATGAGTTCTTCTTTCCAGCCAAACAATAATGAATCCCCCTTGTTGAAAATGAGTTTAGATTGGACTCTGATGAAACAACTTGAGGTCCAGCCATTGTTTAGAAGCCGAGTAAATTGCCGGAAATTTTATCGCCTCATTGAGTCTGTTGATTTTAACTCTTTCGCTGCAGAGAGAGAGCGAAGCTTGGCGTTGCGTTGTTTGAAGAAAGCGAATGACATGGAGGTTAATCATGTTGTCGTTGTCGTGTCAAGATTGAGAAGCACTGCTTTAATGGATTTTTCTGATAATATTGTAATTTGACTCTGAAAACTGAAGTGGACATTGAGTTGCACACCTCAGTGTCCGTCTGGTGCGGGGTGTCGGTCTCACAGGAGCTCTCATTGGTCGAAGTCATCACGGAAGCGACGGAGGTGGGCGTGTCCAGTTCGTCGGTGGCGGACGGGTTATCCAGGGTGGGCTCTTTTGCCTCCTGGGCCAGAGAGAGAGGAGGAAGAGGACCCTCTGAACTCTGCTCCAGACAACACACACAGAAAGGAGTTGGACACGGATGCTGAATGCAATCAGTGCAAACGCATCATTTGTGGGTATTGTGAACATCACGTCTGCATTATACACAAATAGAGAGAAGATTATGGGATGGACGACACGGTGATGGCACATCATGTCGTTAAGGCTGTAGACACATTATCAAATCATCACACATGAATTGCAGAGTTCACGCTGAATAAATTTGCACACGTATATTTGTTTCAGACTAATACACAGTTTGTCTGGAAAATCACAGATATGAGCTAATAGATCAACTTGAAAGTCCTATATTGTCGATAATAAGGTGACCAGATGTTTTTGGTGATAAAGCAGGGTCAGGTGCCAAAAAAAAACAAGGAGAATATATGTATAGATGGTAAAAATAAGTTTCTGCTGAGAAATGTACACAGCCCATGTTAAAAAGAAATAAAATGTGCTTTAAAACACGCTCAAGGACTTCCATAATTTTGTAATCCCTCAAAGAGAAAGTCACCGCCCTTAACTATGTCCCCAAAACGGCCCAAACAGACCCTTCATTCTGGTTTCTGAGGGTCTCAGGCTTCTGAAATCTGCCTTTCTTTTTTCATTCGATTTCAATTAAGTATTTTGTCTAGTATTAAGTCTGTTATCTTACTCCAACCCTCTGTTACAATTCCCATTTCGTCAATTGTTTTGTTTTCGTCTTGGAGGGAAAACAAGCTATTAAAGTGTGTGCGTGTGAGTGTGTGTGTGTGTGTGTGTGTGAGTGTGTGTGTGTGTGTGTGTGTGTGTGTGTGTGTGTGTTTGTGTATTCTCAAGTTGCTTACTCACTGTTAAGGGATGTATTCAGAGCTCAAAAAAGGGGATAAGCTGCTTGATAAGCTGTGCCTCCATAGTTGCTGGTCAGGCAAATCATATTCTATTGTGTTGCTTATATGCAATCTTCCACTATTGTCGTCCCACTTGCCGGATCACACACCTCCCTGAGTCTGCAGCCGTGCACGCTCCCATGTCTGGCCTCCGTGCACACGGGCACTGACCATCGCCTCTTACAGTCTGTCACCTGAGGTTGGCTGTGCGTCACTCAGAAAACACTCAGTTAATCATCAGAGCGGCTGACCGACCCCGCTCTCGCTCGAGGCCCCCGGAGAGAAGCCTCAGAGAGGAGCCGCGGAACTGCAGTGAGATTAATTTTACAAATACACCATAATCCTTTTACGGAAATTAAAACTTTGAATTTGAAACGGGGAAAAAGGTGTGAAATATGGGCACTTCAAACTGAAGTGATTCTGCCAGTGATTATTGTGTAGTCGCTAGTCAGCAAAAACATACAGGGGAAATAATATAGAATGATAGACGCCATTTAACACTTAATTAACTTATTGTGTTGTTTTTCTTGTGTCGTGTTTTATATCCTTGTGTACAGACGAGGTTATAACTGCTTAATGTATTATTTTGTTTATTTCTATCATATAATACTTTCAAGTAAGTTGTTGGTATGAGAATAAGTTGAAATCTGCTATTTTATCCTTTTATCCTCTTTAAAATAAAAAGGGTTTGACCTTTTCTTGCTCTATACTTCTTAAAACTTTGATTATAATTTCAGGGAGCAGATTTTCCTTTTCTTTGATTTGTACAGAAACTGACAGACAACATCTTGCAGAGGTACTCGGCTACATGTTTTTCTGCATTTCAGTTGAAGTGGCTCGCTTTAGTCTGCTCGAGAGCAAACTGTGTAGGGCCTGGTAATAATTTAACAGCCAGCAAGCAAAACAATGTTTTTTCAAAAGTAGCTGCATCTGCCTCGGACATCTCTCCACCGGCGGGAAAAAAAAATCTAACGTAACTGTCTCACAATATGTATCTGTTTGATCAGATATCAGTGTTTTTGTGGGGTGGCGATTTTCAAAATGACCCCTGGACAAAGTGCAGCAGCTCTGTGACGGACTGGACGTGAGCAGCCAGTCATTCAAGGTTTTTGTTGTGAGGCCTGATTTACCACCAGCGGCTCTTAAATCAATAATCCAGCTGCCGCTCTGATACAACATGTTGATATCTCTGTAATTTCCACTTGCTTATCTCAAACAGATCTTAAACTCTCTTTTCTCTTCAGCAGAGTGTGCTTCATTAACCAGAGTGGATTAATTATTCAGCATCTTGGTCGGAGACAGAACCGGAGGCTTTTTCTTTTTCTTTTTTTTTACTGTAAACACATTTTATGCAGATTTTCTTTCAAAATTCACATTCATTCCGGTGTGTGTCTCCAAAAGCACTAATGCTTTCTGTCAATATCGAATTATCTCACACACCTGTTTTAGTTTTGAAGGCCTGGCGGTCGCTGCGGGAGAATTTCACTCAAATCTGGGACAAACAATGATGTAAACAACCCCATCCAAACATCAGAGGATAATTAAAAGCTTCTATTATGGAGGAGATCAATTCCGCTGCATCATTTATGAGCCATTTTACCACCTGAATTGCTTATCCACTCTAAAATCATTCGACTAGTCAGAACTGGGACATTATTGTACATGATCTCACAAGATATATAAATATATACACTGGATGATATACTGAAATAAACGTGTACGACAAAAACAAATAAACTGTTAAAACCTCCTGGCTCTCGTCAATCTGAGGCCACAACATTAAACCGAACAAGTTCCAGAGAACTCACCTCCACTGCATTCAATCAGGCTGCAGCGAGCCGCGGAGCTAATGTGCAGGACGAGAGCTCGATTCGCTTTTCAGACACCCCCCCCAAACACAAGTGGCCCCTCATATCCGAGCACAAAATGTGTCAGAGGGACGGGGAGATGAAAGGGTCACCCAGGGGAAATTGGCAGCGAGGAGATGATCTCGGTTTGAACAACTCAGGAGGAGGTTGATTGGATATTGTTAGGCGGCACAAACTGAACGCCTGGCCCGGAGACAGACAGGGCACCACTGTCCTCCACACAGAGCTTGATTAAGGATTTGGAGGACGATAACAGGCTGGACAGGAGCCCGCACGCTGTCCCCGTCTGATTCCAGCTCCAGGGAAGGCCAGGCCACTCTGAGTCAAAGCTCATTTAAATAACTCACTGCACCATCACTAACTACGCGTGCCCACAGAGCCAAATAGGTAAAGACGATGACGCTCAATCTGACTTCGCTGTGGAGACGTGGAGGTATGGTATGTGGTGCAGCGATGCAGGAGGCAGAATGACATGATGAGCATCTTGTGCCTGTCAACTCTCAGAATTGAGGCCAGCAGAAGCCAAGGTATTATTTCGGGAGACAACCGAGTCTGATCTAATGCTGAGTGAGGTCAGGTTTGTTGGTGACCAGCTCAAGGGCATGACAGACACAAGCCACAAATTCAACTTGTCACAAATCCATGCCAGAGAGACACAAAGATGGTGAAGTGCGTGTGCAGGGATCAAACTTGAGTGTGTGTTAGTTTTTGCAGTTTGTGGAGCTGAAAGAGTGGAGTGTCCACGGGGTAATAAAACATGACATCAGCCCACTGGTGTCAGAAGACATTAGTCACAACTTTGTCACAACTCATCTGCCGTGCACTATCTGTTGAATCCCAGATGCTCGTGCTGGTCACTGTCTAATTCACAGAATGTGTTGCTGTGCATTGTGAATGGAAAAGGCACTGAAATGACATAGATGCATGAAAACCATTTTTAGTTGAGGCTTGTTTCCTGCAGAAACACCATTGTCTGTCATGCAAAACATCCTGTTCACCCTAAGCAGGCTGATCTATTTAGAGTAAATACTCGTTCAAGATGACGCCACAGAGGAGAAGAAGGGAGGATACTCAGTCTCAAAGTTTCCATTTGGAGCCTCCTCTTACTCCTGATAATGCTCTGATCCTCAAATAGTTAAATACTGCATGGTCAGATTTAATGTGTCTCTGATACATCATGGCAATACACTTACCAGAGTGTGTGCACCATTTCCCCCTGGAGGGACAACCTCTCCTCATAATGCAATCAAATATTATCCCCCTTTATAAGCTTGCCTATGCATTTTGCACACACGCACTGCCATGTGCATGCACGCACGCACACACACACAGAGACACACACACACACACACACACACACACACACACACACACACACACACACACTTGATGAAGATGTTAGCATCATGTCCCCCTTGCACACAAGGAGACTGCACCGAACAGCAGTGAGAGGGAAGGAGGTGAAGCGACTGATGCCTCCTTCATTCATCATGACAGAGGCAGAATGCATAAAGCTGTGGTGGGCTTCAGTTCTCCGCAGGAAGAAAAAAAAAAAACTGATAGGCAAAAGCAAAAAAAAAAAAAGAAAAAGAGGGAGGGTACAGAGCAAATAGAGCCATTCCACCACACACTTACCTCTTTCACTTCAGCAGGCATTGCCAAATATTCTCTGCTTCCCCACAAATGATGAAGAAGATGAGACGTCTGTCCCCCTGCCTCGGATGAATTCTTGCCTTGACTCTACCTCTGAGCATTTGAGGCAGTTCAAACATGAGCAGCCATCCTCTCCTCCCAGCTCTCACCAACACATGTCCGCTATCCCTCCCTCTCCCTCTCTCTTCTCTGCCTCCCTCCCTCCCTCCCTCTCCTCCCCTCTCTCTCTCTCTCTCTATCTCACTCTCTCTGCTTCTAAATCTCTTTCTCTCACAAAGACCCTATGCACACGTTTGCTCAACACAGTTGTTCTCACAAACACGTCCACAAACACACTCATGCACCCATACAAACACAGGGCAGGGGCTCTCTGTCATCACTGCCCTCCTCCTCTGCACTGGTGTGTGCTGCAGTTCAATGCCTGTGCGCTATTAGCAAGATGCTGAATCAACTGTGTGATGCTGAGCCTGTGAATGGCTGAGGTAAGTGCAGAGCCCTGCAATCCCTGCGCTCTGTACCCATATTTTCTGGCAGGCAGGCAGGCAGGCAAGCAGGGTACACACATACACACACACACACATACACACACACACACACACACACACACACACAAACATACACACACACACACACACACACACACACACACACACACACACACACACACACATGCACCATTCCCTGTGGGCTCACAAGCAGATGCAGCTGGAGTACAGAGCAGCCCACTCTACTTCAGTCCTGTGTCACCCATGTGCAGCATAATAAGGGGTGAGGGATGGGGAAGGTGCATAAACACTCTCTGCAGCAGCAGCAGCAGCAGCAGCACACACACTCCATGCTGGAACCAACACTCTGCAAACTGTAACAAACCAATCAAAGTGCTTCTCCACCGACTGCACACAGGTCTCCTCCATACGACACCAGTGCATTGTCACTGGTTAGAGGTGCAAAAAATACAAAGCTGCTGAAAAGATCCTGCAAGCAGGTCAGGTGAGTGCTCCTCTTGTTTTTATAGATGTCATCACCATGGCATATTGAGTAAGTTCACCGTTAATAGACTTGCTGGTGTTGGACTTGTGCAGAACTGGTGAGGTATTTGGGACAGACGTTACATTTAACTGGGACAAACTCCTTTTGGCTTGTACGCTCAACATCTACAGGCATTAAAAACAAAACAGTTATTTGGAATACTGGGCATGGCTGGAGAGGAAATTGGCAGACACAGACATTAAGCCAGATGTCCAATCTATAGAGCAGTGGATCTAAAACTCTGGTCCTTCAAGGACCATTAACTGACACAAACTAGACCACAGACCCCCATTATGAAAAGAGTTTTGCTTTTAGATGTTTTCTTACAGGAGGTGTGTGAAATTAAGGATGAAAACAGTGATGCATTCTGTCAGTGTGTTACTTATGGATGATTATTCCCCTTTTACTGGAGACCCCTCTGGTACCTCTCTAGGACCCCTGGTTGTCCACGGACCCCTGCTATGAATTGTCTTTTCTATGAAACTTCGGCAATTCAAACTTTGGACAGAATAGACAATGTGTATTTACCTAAAACATTCTCTTTTTGTTTCATTTTGTTTATTTATATAAATCTAGGGTGGAAACCAGGTGGGGGGGCAGAATGTTTGCCTTCAGGGCCCCAAGGCTCAGGAATGAATTGCCTGAAGAAATAAGTTTGTCTGAGACAGTGCCTTCTTTTCAGTGTCGGCTAAAACTTTGTCGGGAGACATATTCATGAATGTGCTTCCATTACCATTATTATTATTAACTTTTTATTATTTTCCCCATCTGCATGCAGAAGTGTCCTTGGGCAAGATACTGAACCCTAAATGGCCTTCATTTCAAAAAGTGCAAGTGGGTGAATTGCAAACTTTGAGTGATTATCAAGACTAGAAAAGCTCTAAATAAATACAGACCATTTACCACTTAACAGTTTTCTTTAAATAAAGCTATTATTAGTAGTAGTAGTAATAGTAGTAGTAGTAGTAGTAGTAGTAGTAGTAGTTGTTGTTGTATTACTAGTAGTATAATTAGTAGTAGTAGAAGTATTGTTTAATTCCTTTATTTTTATAATTTTCTTATGCTTTTTAGTCACAAATGAAAACACCCTGTTTTCTTATTTTTATTTGTGGATATTATATTGGATAGTTCCACTCTTATAAAAACTAACAAATAATGCTACTGGGGTAATGTGATTCCAAATATAGGATACATATGAAAACCTAATAACGTCTTTTGTGAGCTCCTGGCTCATTCGATTACATCATCGAATATCGGTCGAGGAGTCAGTGAGATAATCACAGTCGATCTGAGACAAAATCCACAGATCATCATGAAGTCCGGCTCCTCACTCACTTTCTCTGTTCATACATTAAAATTAAAAAGAATCATACATTAAAACATGTTCCTCTGGGCGCAGAGACAATAATAATCCTTGTGAAAGTAAAACATTCTGCGATCCTCCACACAGCAGGGCGCTCGATCAGCTGTCTGTCTTATTGATTTCGGGGGCAGCTCTTAATATCATTGATCCTGAGACATTTAGAAATCTTTATTGGCCTCTGTGGTATTTCTTTCATATTAGTTTGTCTCCTGCTTGTTAGGGCTGTGCAGTTTGTCATCTTTAAGGTTACACATCGACGTTTGTGTGAGGTCTGGTTCATTAAACTCTTTCTCATTTGATGGAATCCCGTGTTGGCACCGATATATTTCAGAATACCTCCTTCAATACAGGTGAAGTAACAGAGAACCTTGAGTTCTGTGTCCTGGACATCAAACGATCTATTTCATCAGTAAATCAGTTTAAAAGTAAGAAGCTGGTGGAGCTCCCTCGCAGTGGAGTTAACATTTGAGACATCTCTTTTAATTAAAAAGGGGGAAAAAACCTTTGATGCTTCCATTGTGAAATCAAAGTGAATCAGCGTGTTTTTCACATTAGAGAGATTTCCTGACACGCGGAAACTGATCCATTTGTTCCAGAGGAGATTTCTGCTGCTCGCTGCTCTCCCACTGCTCCGGCGCCTCACTCCAAACATTTCTGGCTCCATCAAATGGAGAACACCTGCATCAAGTGCCATAATGGTTTTGGGTCAGTGAGAGAGAAAAAGGTACTTTACACGGTTTCATATTCTGATCGAGGGTGGGTTGTTTTTTGCAGATAAACTTAATTTAGATGACAGAATATATTTTACTTTAGAGGTAAAAGGGAAAGGTGATAAAATCTATCTCAGGTAGAAATCACAAATATTGATTGAAAAAAGAGAGGTCTTCAACATTTCTGGTCTTTTTTATATTTTTACCCTCAACACAAGCGGTAAAAAGCAGTATCTCTACTCGGAATAAAACATTGTTATCACCAAATAAATTTGATTTATCCTCACAGATTTTTAAGCAAAAAACATGAAAATTGATTCATATCCTGAGAGAGCTGGGAATATTCCATAAACCGAGGTGACCAGATTTTTACATCTACACATTTTTTATCTACATCTCCTCACAATCTTTTCATGGCTCCCAACTATCAACACGTGGGGCCGAAAGAAACAGGAACCTGCTCAGGAGTCAGTGTGAGTTCAGGAGATCACACATCAGTGCAAGAGCTGAAAATGTTACAGGTGATTAATGAGACCTTTCTATTTCCGAAAAGGAATTATACCAGATTTATCGGTATGTTCCAAGGGTACAATTTACAGAAATAACTCTGAGTTTATTAAACTTGATATTATAAAATGTCAGCTCTATAGATCTGTGCGCCACCATTAATATTTCATTCATTATGAGCCTCCTTCCGACTTTCAGAGCTGTTAAACATGACCTGACTGCACCTCACACTCCCTGTGTCTGCAGCACATTGTGCACACAGACAGAATAATCACATCATGTGTTGTCGTGCCGCACCGCAACGGCTTTGTTGTACTTTTCTTGGTGTAGAGTCAGACAACTTGTGTTCAGGGGACTGATGTTTATGATCCAAATAACCATGTGGATCTGTTGCTGTTGCTTCCATGGTGATTTCCAGTTGATTTATAATCCTACCATTCTCATATAGTCTGATACTTTCCATATCGCTGCTTGTCCATCCCTTCGAATCAAGTGCACTTCTCCCATGAATAATGAATGAGCCTCAGGCGACTGAAATATGTTTGTTTACATCCAAATTACACCCTGGCTTCATTCTATTGGTCCATAGCTCAGGGTTCTGTCCTTTTATTTTCCGTCTCTATCTTTTTTTTCTCTTTGCAAATCAAAGCATTTGAAATCATTTCACGCCAGAGTCTCACACGTCTGTTCCACAACATGCAGATCAGCTGAATGGACAAACAGCCACATGCTAATCAAACTGCTCAGGGCCCACTTCAGGTCGGTGGATGGAGGAGGAGAACTGCACAAAGAGAATGAATCACCATATAGGAAAAAATCTAAATATTTTCCAACAATATTTTAACTCCTGTCTCTACAGGGTCTTAAACCATGAACCGGAACACGTCTCACTCCAGAACAAACAACCTGAAGGACTTTTAAGATTTTGATTTAAGGATGCAGGAACACAATATTAATCACCGGGCCCATAAGTTAAGCTGGATAGAGAGAGGCATGATTATCTTCTCCATGTTGTTTTTAAATAACCTCATGCAACCTTCTGCAACCTTGGAGGTGCCGTCTCTCCCTCCTTCCCCTCGTTCACCTGCTGTAATGTTCAAAAATAACCTTGCTGACGCTCTTCCAGTACGTTATTGCCTTTGTTTGTCTCCATGTGCCCAAATGAGCAAATATATGATGAAGAAAAATGGAAGATTTGAAGGTTTGTCACACAGCGAATGTACTTTTATTTTGCTCTGAGGCAACGTGACCTGTAAATCATACATGACAGAGACGCTTTCCATCTCTAATTAGAGCGAGTATGTAGGTAAGAGACCAGAAGCTCGAACATTTGGGCACAAACAAGCCACCCTGTGTGATTTATTCCCTGTTCCTCTCGTCTGACCTCAAACCATTCACGCACACACACACACACACACACACACACACACAATTTTACTTGTGTAAATAGCACAAATAATTCCTGCTCTGCCGAGAGTATGATGAATGTGATTGTGCAACACAGGCACTCATTTCTGCATGCACACACTTCAGCTGTATTTCAAAAAAAGGGAAAAAAAACGGGTTTGTTTTGTTGCTGCTGTACAGATGATGAAGCTCTTTGTCATCACCACAGTAACTGGACAGTAAATTGCCTCTGCCATGTGACAGAGATGAATGTCATTATTGCTGCCCATTCTCTACACACACCGGGGTTGAACTGGGTCTGCACGGTGCGGTGTAACACACAGGATCGGTTGGCAGACCCACAAAGCCACACAGACACCCATTACTATATCATTTGATGGGAAATGCCCACACAGTCTTTGGTGATCAGCGGGAACATTTCTTCTCACAGCTTTCTCCTGTGGCCACACAGAGCCACAGTCAGTGCAGATTTCTGTCCCAATTAAAACCCCCCGCACTGCCCACCTCCTGGCAAGTGCAGCGGAGGCTAATTCAATTTATCGCATTGACAAAACATCTATGAAGAGTTTTACTGGGGGTAAAAATGGGAATCTGGTGCCTGCAGGGTTTTGGATGCTGCTTGTGTTTCAGATGGAGGCGGCGGCGCAGAGAAACGCTGGAAATGCCAGAGAAGGTCAACGCATCGGCCTCGGAGCAGAAAGGTCACCTCTCATTTTCACATTCCAGCATTTAAACACATTTTAGTTAAGTGCATCGGAGTTCTTCTGATTTGCATTCGGTGAACCTGAGAGTTTGCACTCAGGTTATTAAACGACAAAGCGTCACGTCGACACTGGCAGCTGCAGCCGCTTAGTCGAGCTGCAGGGACAGCGGTCGGGCCGGATCACCCGTGTAGGAAGCAGCCACAACACGGCAACACATCCCTACACCGTGATGTGATAGATAATGTTAAAACATAACCCCCCCTCTGAGGCAGAAACAAGCCGGGGCGGCTATTAATCCAACTCGTCTTTGTCAAGTGTCACTGCAGCGAGTGCTTAATCACGCCAACAGAGGAGAGAGGGAGAAAGAGAGAGAGAGAGAGAGAGAGAGAGAGAGAGAGAGAGAGAGAGAGAGAGAGAGAGAGAGAGAGAGAGAGAGAGAGAGAGAGAGAGAGAGAGAGCCCGGAGAGGAAATGAAATGCATCAGTGGCGTTGCAGCTGAAAATGACAATCAGCCAGTTCAGCGATGCCTCCGATGATCAAGCATATCAATGAGGGCGAGAGAAAGAGGCCGGGGCACAGAGAGAGAGGGAGAGGGAGGGAGAGAGAGGCGTCTGCTGAAGGGAGAGCAGCAACTAATGTAGGTCAGAAGTATCACAAACGATTTGGGCGACTTGGAGACTTATTAGAATAAAGTCAGCTCATGTCTTGAGGTTAACGTGAATCCATATTCCTCACGTTAAGACTCTCAGACTTCTAGATGAACCTCGGTAGAATATTGCTGAGCCGGTTGAGCAGAAATTACTGTTTATTAACTTTTTTATTAGGGTTCATTTGCGAAGTCACATCTAAACTAAAGAGGATCGGAACATCGCTGTCATTGATTCATTATGAGTGAACACACAAAGAGGGATTTTGGGTCAACGTTAGTTTTGGATGATTTTGGCTTCTGTGTAATGTCATAAGTGGAATTAAAGGGTCACGTCTCCCAAATCTCAAACAATATTATTACTCATTTTACCACCAGTGCAATCTGTTATGCTGATAGTTTTGGTTTTCTTTGTTGTTTGTTTAGGGCTGTCTTAATACAATTATTTTTCCCACTGAAAGAAATAAAGGATATAGTCCAGAATCAAGTTTGTTTAAGCGGGTATTTCAATATGACATTTCCTCTGTGTTTCTCTCCCTGTATCAAAGAAAATAAACTTTGTCTATGGACGCACAAATTTGTGTTAAGTTTTTTGACTGAAGATGATTTCAGATTTCGATGTTTACAGTACGTTCAAGGTGTCATATCATTAAACTTGCAGCTTGGAGGACAGATGTCTCCTCTGAGAAGTATTTGTCATGAGGACAAATTGTTAAAAAGCATGATGTTCAGTGGTGGGGGGGGACATCTCAGACACCAGGATATATACATGGAATACTTTTGATATTACTCAACAACCTGCAATCCCTCTTTGCACAGCAGCCTTGTCACAACCATCATTACCAATTTACCCCCAGTTAGAAAAACCAGGATGGAAGAGAAGGAGACTGGGGGCGGAACAGAGAAAGAAAAAACAACAGAGAGGGGAGAGTAATGGAATATAAATCATCAGATGATCCTGATGCATGTCCTGCAATAGGAAAAGTCAACAAAACACTGAGATTACCTCGTTCTCCCACATTACACTCTTTGTTATCACCTATACTCTTCCAATAAATCCACGTTCACTATACAGTTGTTCTCATTCACATCTTGTTTCTGTGTCTGTTCTCAGACAGAACAGACGTGAGATAGCGACCGACTCGAGCCGCTGCACCGCTGAGATGGAATCATTACTCTGTGATCACAACATCGTCGGACAAAATCAACAAACAGCATTTCAGATTCTTTTACTCGCGGAAAACAGCAGGACAACGCTTTGAAGATGTATTCATTCTGGAGGAAAGTGTGAACAAATGCAGAGGCTGCGACTGAGAGAAAAACATGTTTTTAAATCCAATAATGTCCAGATTAGGGGGGGGGGAAATGGCTGTGGAGGGTGAAGTTATTTCATGTTGACACATTTCAGTGCTCGTGTGGGCTTGTGAGTTTCTGGAGAAGTGTGAATCTATTATTTACTTAATAGGATTGTTTTAAAGTCAAGCTAAAATGGATCAGATTCCTCTGACTAGATCCTTCATGGGTTTTTGTTTTGAGTTGGGCCGTGTGCATAAACTGAAGTAGTGATGACAACTAGCATTGGCTGTTATTGTTGTGGTTTGTGGTTATTGGTAATTGCTACATCAATTACTCTGTAAAAATTGATTAAAAGTCAAATGAAAAAAATGTAATCTGAGGTCCATATTAAGTTCCAAAGGCCTTGTCTCCCTCCTCTGAATCACTGTCGTCTTCAGTGAAAAGATAATAATATAATCTGTGACACTTTAGACAAGAACAACAGCTCAGACGACTCCTGAACAAAGTTGTTCACATTTAGCACCGAGATGTTTCTTGTGTTCATGCTACACATCGTATTTCTGTTGTCAGGTCTCTGGACTATAAGCTGGAGTGAGTGAGGGCTTCTTACTTCCTGTCGCTGTATTAACAGCGCTGGTGATAGATCAGCAAGTTTTTCAGTTGCGTTGGTAATTTCCGCCAAACACAAATCAGTCTGGTTTTTTAACGCTGTCGTGAAAGCTGCACTTCCAACCTTTTATAAGATCAAACGCAAAGATAACATACATGAAAGGTTCTGCACCTCAGATACAAGTCTTGTCACTGATGGTAACATCCAAACAAAATCTCAAGGTGGTCCATCAAGGTTCAGACTAATGAAAGTTTCTGTTGTTAGAAATATTTCTGAGTGACTTCTGTCCTGAGAGTCCCAGCAATCCCAGCTGACATTAGGCAAGAGGTGGGGTACTGGTTACCAGCGTATCACAGGAACAAACCACCATTAACTCCACATTCACCCCTATGGTCAATTTACAGGCTCCAATCAACCTAACACCAATCTGCATGTGTTCGGACTGTAGGAGGAAAAAGGAAAAGACCCCGGATGCAACAACTGCATCACCGTGCTGCCCCAATCATATCAGACATTTCACACACCAACCACCAAGTGTATCCTTGTTGCTGTGCTCAGTTCTGCCCTATCATGCCTCTCCTTATTATTAAACCGTATTTCAAACGTGGAACACATGAAGTGTTTGTAAAAATACATTCCAGATGTAGAACCCACTTCAGAGCCTCCTCTGGTCTTTTCCTTCACTTGTATCCCTTGACGTTGATGTCAAGGCCTCACCAGCCTCACATCACCTTCTCACACTGCTCACTAGAGGGTGCCACACACAAATCCAACACGGACTCTGACACTGCAGAGAGGGTAAATCATTCCCCCCACCGCAAGGCTGCATTCCACTAAACTCTCCATCACAGCCATAGCCATCATTTCCTGCTTCCCAGCTGCCACTGCTCTGCAAATGTGTGCCTTCATTGCATGAGGCGTGTTTTTAAAGGGGGGAAATGGATGAAGGGATGTTACAACACATTCTGTCTCTATCACCATAAAGCATCTGTTTACGAGAGTCAAGAGTGGAGAAAACGTTTAGTGCACTTGTGATGTATTTTGCAGCTCGGATCAGCAGGTGCTTTCAGTGTGTTTAGGCTTGTTTACACGTTATATGTCATTTACATCTCAGAGGTTGTGAGTGGATTCCTTCATTGACAGCCATTTACATCAGATAACTAGAAGGGGACTCGTCTACAGGGCCCAGCACTCCCCTCATGAAACCAGTAGTAGATCTGGATTTTGATTTGGATCTGCACCAAACTACACACACTCATATCAATCCCCTAAACATGCCTGATTATTTCCTTTGAGATCCATGAATTATTCTAGTGGAAATCAACGTAAATGTCCGATCTTGCAATGTTAAATCATAAATTATAATCCCTTCTTCCCTGACCTATCCTTCCACCAAGTTTCCTGAGAATCCATCCAGTACTTTTTGTGTAATCCTGCTAAATAATTGACAGACACAGAAACACACAGAGGAAAACACAGATAAAAACAGGTGTGAAAATTACAAAATAGGTTTATTCATATAAACAACTACAAAAGTCTAATAAATAGGGTTTTTCGGGGGAGAGGAGACAAATTAGATAAAGTGGTATTATATTATTTCACAAAAGCAATATCAAAACACATACAAACAGATGAGGTTCATCTGTATTCTTCGCGCAGCTCTTCTGCTGCTGTCGAGATTATAGAGCTCGCTCTGTTTGTAAGAGGAGGCACAACTATCCTGAGATTCACCATCTTTCACATTTGGTCAAACTTACAAGTCTAAGTTTATCCCTCACCGTGCAATTGCTTCTCACACGCCCTCCCACACAGGAACGTCTCACTTGGCCTCTTATTTACAAAGTATTCTGGAGCTGTGAACACAGACTGCATAGATGATTCATTCACGCGTTTCTTTTTCTCATTTCAGGGCTCCGAGGGTGACCGAGTCCTTCCCCTCCGAGGAGTATGTGAGTGAGGATCGCTTCGCGGTGGCATACGAGGCGTAGGAGGAGGTGGCGGAGGAGGGTAAACGGGGCAGGGTGGCCGTGGAGGAGGGGAGGCCGTGCGTCTGTCTGTCGGGGGGGCAGTAGGCCGGGGAGGACGACCGGCCTTTGCTCTGCAGGCTGCTGCTGCTGCTGCTCTGCAGAGGAGAGCTGGAGGTTTTGGGGCCTCGAGTCAGAGAGGAGGTGGAGGAGCTGGAGAGGGGTGAGGTCCTCATGCCGTAGCCAAGGATGCCCGTGCTCATCAGGAACTCCCTGGAGCCGTAGGCGGGAGGAGTCGGCCCCCGGGAGCCTGGAGGCCGGATGTTTTCCGGTGGTAGACTCCGCCTGCTGGGGATGTCATAGACCCCCATGTCCTGGCCGTAGAGCGCCTGAGACCTGGCTTGGAGGCGCAGCATCCTGTCCCTCTCCTCCGTCTCCCGCCTCTCGTGGATAGACGCCATCATGGTTTTTGAGAAGCTGTCGTAGCGAGCAGCCGATTTCTGATTGGTCAGACCCTGTGGGCCGAGGTCACGGAGGCTGTCCCGAAGACTGTGAGAGGTCAAATCCCTCATGGCCAGACCTGGAGGGGGGACGTCTCGGGATGACACGCTTTGGGAGAGAAGGTCTCTCGGCATCAGCCCTTGAAAACCAGGGGAGGGGTCTCTCTGTATGAAACCCTGGAAGGAGGGCGAGGCGTCCCGGGAGGCGAGACCCTGCAGAGAAGGGGAGGGGTCTCGAGGCTGAGGAGACTGTCTGTTGACGCCCATAAACACAGGGCTGTAGGCGTGAGGAGAGTGCCGCTGCACCACGGTGCCGTCTGCGCCCAGGGTCATGAAGTGAGCGTGGTAGCCAACTGGGGGGGCCGCTCTCTGAGCCAGGAACTGAGGGTCCGCAGGGCTGATGACGTTGTCGTAGGAGAGGCTGCTGTTGCTGCTGCTGCTGTGGCCGGACAGCAGGCTGGAGGAGGAGATGAGGCCCAGCGGAGGATTGGATCCCAACCCGTCAGGTAGATGGGATTTGCCACCGTGGCGGCCGCTGTGCCGGAGGGTGAGAGAGCGGGAGTTGAGTGTCAGCGAGTTGAGCTGCAGCGAGCTGGAGGCGGTGCTTGTGTGGACAGCCACGCCCCCCCTGTGGCTGGCTCGTGGGCTTTCCCTGGACGCAGAGCGGAGGTCCGGACTTCTGCTGTTCCCCTGCTGCTCTGATGTCTTCATCAGCTGAACAACACAATAAGAAGCAGATAACAACGTGTGTCAGATATGGATCAAAACCCAGGAACTGTATATTAAGAATCCTAAAATCGATCAAAGTGATATCAGACTGAGAAGCACCTGCTCTGGTTGAATGGGAGATGATCCTCTGGATATGGCCTCCAGGACCGGCCGGAGCTGTGGGATTGTGGGAATTGATACAGGAATGATGGTTTTGGTGTGATGTCCCATCTCTGCAAAAGAAGTCACATCGGGATTAATTGCAGGCAAACAACACATTTCTTTTTTTAAATCCACAAATAGAATCCAGCAATGACACAATAAAGAAGAAATTTAAAAGATAAGGCTGGCAGTAGTCAAAATGTTCTATTCGTCAACAAATCCCATGAAATGATGAAGACTTCTGCATCTCGTGACACTCTGCTCCAATCTCATTGGTTCTGACTGAATCCAAAAAATTACAAAATAAAATCACCACTCAGATATAGTATATATTGCAAAAACTCTATTTTAGTAACTTTTTAAAACAGCAGGGTTCAGTGGCTTTAAGTAAATATAATATTTAGTTCATAATAAATAATTATTTCAGAAAACACATAGGTTTAGATGAACAAGTATTGGCTCCAAAGAGGCTGAGAAAAGATGTAGATCCATATTCACACAGACATAATCAAAACAAGAGTAAACAAATACCGAGGATCAATATCCTATTTTATTGTATTGATTATTACAACTCTTAACTTACTGTTAACCCTAACGGAATTAGTGCATAATATTGAAATTTTGATATTACGTATATAAATACATCGTACAGAGGGAAATATTATCGTACAAATATGAAATTATTGTAAATCTGGCAACGCTGCTAAATACAAAGACAAGGAAAAGTCAACAGTTGTTTTTAGAATCAATTTGACATTAAGAATAATACAGACTCAAACCAGACTCTCATATAAATGTGTATAATATGAAAATGTTTCTGCTGTATTATGTCTGATTATCACAGGGCATATTTGTGGTTCTACTGTACCATCCATAGCGGCTTGATGGCCCTTCAGCAGGCCGTGCTCGGGTTTGGGGGGCAGAGGGGGGGGACCTGATGCTTGGGGCTGGATGTCGGACAGCTCGACAGCTTCTGCTGAGGTTTTCTGACGGGACACAAACAACAGAGGAATCAGGAGAGATCTCATTATATCCTGGTACAGATCAGTTTTGCATGACATCTGAGTAAATATAAACGATCAAGCCATACTTTATTTTGGAGACTGTGTATCCCGTTGTCTCTGACTTTCACTGGCATCTGCCTGTTGACCCCCGGCCTCAGGAACGGAGGCTGAACGTGGACGACTGTCTTCATGCGAGGCCGTGCTGTGTACCTGGGGTCACGGGGGGGCAAGAGACAGCCAAGAGTCAGACAATGTTCCTCATGGTTTTTTATATAGCGCTGAAGGTTATGTAGAATAAAAAATATGGCCCTCACTTTGGAGAGATAGGACTGCAAACCATATACTCCAGGTTGTTACAGCAACCTCGGGTGAAGGGGTTTACTCCACCTTGAAACTTCCCAGTTACCTGCGGGATCATTAAGAGGTCAAATGTACCTGTTAGTTTTATTACAGTCCATGGAATTGCATTTTAGAGATATTTTCCCACACATTTGAACAACTAAATACATCAGAATAAGTATACAGTCCAAAATATTGACTTTATTGATATAATTTACAACCTTAATAGTAAAAAACTAACTTGTTCATTTGTGGTGCGTCCTCTGGACACCAGGTACAGGTGGAATCCGGAGAGACCCAGGACCGGGATCAGAAACAGACCCGATATACTGATCACGACCAAACTGGAGATACAGATCAGGAAGACTGCTTTGTGTTATTCACCATTGACATTGGAAGCGCAGACACACACACACAGGCACACACACACACACACACACACACACACACACACAGGCCCACACTGTGAGTAAGGATACGCGACAGTGCAGTGCAGCTTCCATAACTCCTCCTTGTGTTGCAGGACGTACATGAGGCCGAAGGTGAAGATACAGATCATGTGAACTGTCAGCGACAACAGAAACAGGAAGAAGTAGCGGTAGTTGCGCCTCCCGATGCAGTTGTTCACCCAGGGACAGTGATGATCAAAGTCCTGGGAGGAGATTGTGCGTGGGGGGGAATAAAATATAAATAAAAATGGAATTAGCCAGAGCCGGAAATAAAACATAACTCAGTCACAAATGAAATGCACAGATTCATGGCTGGCTCAGGAACTCGTTGGAATATCCTCTACGCTTTCTAAATACATTTCGTTTAACAGAGGTTGTCTGAGCTGATTTTCAAATTGCATTTCCACAGCGACTACAAAGGATCGGAGAGAAGGATTAACCTGATTAATGAGAACTCTCTCCCCCTCCATCACACTCTGTCCATCATTCACTGCAGAAATCCCCTTTTATTGACTGTCCACACACACACACGCACACACACAAACACACACACACACGCTGCCACTCTCTCGTGCACACTCGTCCACATTTCTCTTCGAGCTTCTCTCCCATGCCTCATATTTTATCACCGTCGCCACTCGTTTCTCTCGTTTAAATCCCCCCCCATGTTTGTCAGCACCCTCCCCCCTTCGTCCAGTGCGACTTAATAAAAAAAACTCCTGTCACTTCCCACCCGCTTCTTTAAATCTCTCCGTGCACACTCACCTCCACACAGTGATCGCAGACGCTGCAGTGCGAGCAGCGTGGCGGTCTGTAGAAGTGGCAGGAGGCGCACCACTTCATCCGCACCTGCACCCCCCTCACGTCCACGTTCTTGTAGAGCGGAGCGCGGAACTCATCGTCTTTGTCCTCGTCTTCATTAGCTGGGGGACAAGGTGTGTGGAGACGTCAAGTTCAACGTCTATTAACTCTTGGATTCTGCTCTTTTTTTTGTATTTGTCATGTGTAGTTATATTTCCCGCTGTAAGCATTATGTCACTTTGGTTACTGACCAATTGGGAGGACACCAGCATCCATGAAGGTTGCCATGGTGAAGTTGGCCAGCACAAAGAGGAAGAGGATGATGCAGCATGGCGGCACAGCAGGGCTGACGGCGACAGCCAACCACGGGCATCTGAACACACACACACACACACACATGCAAACATAAAAGAATTAAACGAATGAAAACATGGGAAAACTGTTTCCTGCACTTCCATCCGAAGCAGAGTTCAGGATGAGGCTTCGACGGCGTCTCTGAGCCTCTCAAGTATCCATCCCTTAGAGGTTAATATTAACACAAATCAGTGCCACAACAGAGATTTTAAGGGATAATCTACATCCCATTTATTCTGATGGGAGCGGTGAATCCCAAAAGTAATTGTTTACAGTGAGGGATAAGCATGTATTAGTGTGTGTTCACCAGTGAGTAAAACAAGGGATTATTTGACTGGTTTCTCCTGGCTGAACGCTTCTGCAGCAGCAGCAAGACGGGCAGGACACCTGAAGGACGAGTAGTTTCAGTATTCATTAATCTGTTAAATATTTGATGGATTATGAATTAGGTCAGAAAACAGTGGAAAATGTCCTTCACGTGTCCCTCCAGTCGCAAATGACGTGATATCGTGTTTTATCAAATTAACCATTTAAAACCGTAAGATTTTCACAATAAAACAGACCAAATATCACATTCAAGAAGCTTGAACCTGCAAATATTTAGATTTTTTTTACTTCAGAAATGATTTAAAAAAATATTCAGTTGTTAAAAAGATTATGTGAGGATTATTATGTGAATTTTATATTGCATTGATTAATTCAACTTAATTTTTATACATAGATTATATATGATCTCATTAGTTCAGTGGTCACACCTTAACTTCATATTAACTTCATTGTGTAATTTCAAATAAAAAGCCTTTGATAGATTGATCAATATGTATAGTTTGAATTAAGCAGTTTTTAGGCCAATACTGTAAAAGATATTTGTATAAATCAGGCTAAAGTAAATTCAGTTTCACGAAAAGCACAAAACATTAACTGTATTGTGTATTTTAGTGTTTTTAAAGGATTGTGAGTGGGACATTTTCCATGTTGAGGACGTGTCCCTACTTTCTGCTGGGTAAATTCCTGAGAGTGTTGGTGACACAGTTTCTAAATCATCTCAGACCTTGTTTTTTGTTTCTCTAATGCAATCACTTAATATAGCATGATTTACTGTATCCATAATAAACTCTCAGCTGCCGATACACAGTATCAACCGGGAGAATTTATCGGAATACTTTGGCACAGAAATGTCACGTACGATTCATGTACAAATAAAAATAATAAGGTTTGAGCATGACTATAATAATCAGTGAAATTGCTACAATGACGTTCTCCGGTTAAAGAAAATGTTACATGACTGATGCAGTATCGATTTTTGCGTCCTGTCAGGATTTGAAGCGGTGAAAACTTCTGTGTGCCGTAAAATCTTAGAGAACCATCACTTATCTGCTCCAGTCTTCCATTTGTGTGTGTGTGTAATTGTGTGCGTGTGTGTGTGTGTGTGTAATGAATTATACTCAATGGGAGTATGATTATATCTCTCCTGCGTGAGATTAGAGGGAGGGGCAGTGTAATCAGGTTACAGTGGCAGTCAGAGAGGAAAAGATTCACTGGATTATATTAACAGTGTTTGATTGAACATCACATGTTTAACCTACATATACACTGTATCGGAATTTTCCTACGTGAACGATCAAGTGTTACGTTTGGTGAGTTGTTATTATCACAGGTGGAAAATGGATAATAAAACATCACGTGTTCTGTGTGTCAGAGGCTTTAAATGCAGATTTGCACGAAACATCAACAAACCATGAAGACACACAAAAAGTGATTAGACACAAAATTTGATGAAAACAAAATCAAGACGCCTCCGCCTCTGTTATGCACTTCATCCCACATCAGCTCCAATCTGGAAAACCCTCTGGGAGATTTGAGGCCGCGGAGGGGGGGGAGGGGTGCCACCACCCCACTCCCGAGAGGCACGCCTGCTGAGGCCGTGCCAGCTGCAAACCCAGTAATCCCTGGATTATGAACTCTGGATTACAGACCATCTCTGCCCCGTCTCCGCTGGCATTGTGGATTCCTCACATTGGAATGCTAAACACACAGAGCGTGCGGCCGAGGCTCGCCGGGCACTGCACCGCGGCACGCCACTGTTTTTATTCTGAGATAAATCCAATCGATTCGCCGCCAGTCGTCTGCAGCGGCTGAACACTCCCCTCGTAAAACACACGACGCCTCCCTCTGCTCAGCGGGTTGGGGAGAAAATTGGAAACAGGACGAGAATTTCTCCCAACAACTTGGGCACAATGAAATTATAAGAACCTTTAAGAAGCCGTGAATGTGTGACACAAAGATTAAGGAGCATATCATGATCATCCCCCCCCCCCTCTCAGCTTGAGGGCTCCTATTCAGGATTTGTGTCCACGTTCTTCACTAGATATAGTCGTGTTTGACATGTGCTTAAACTGTCACTCGCATTCAACTCCTGGAGGTGGTCCGTTAAAAATACTCCTCTCATTATACTTGGACGTAGAAGAGAACCACACGACGGTGGAGAGAGAGAGAAACAACGCGATTTTCATCAATAAGCCCAATTGTTGCAAAATAATTGGGTGGTAGAGAGAGAGAGAGAGAGAGAGAGAGAGAGAGAGAGAGAGAGAGAGAGAGAGAGAGAGAGAGAGAGAGAGAGAGAGAGAGAGAGAGAGAGAGAGAGAGAGAGAGAGAGAGAGAGAGAGAGAGAGAGAGAGAGAGAGAGAGAGAGAGAGAGAGAGAGAGAGAGAGAGAGAGAGAGAGAGATAGATAGATAAGTAGAAAGACAGAGAGATAGATAGATGGAGAGATAGATAGATAAATAGAGAATTAGATAGAAGGAGAGATAGATAGAGAGACAGATTGAGAAGTAGATAGAGATAGAGATAGAGATAGAGAGATAGAGAGATAGAGAGATAGAGAGATAGAGAGATAGAGAGATAGAGAGAGAGAGAGAGAGAGAGAGAGAGAGAGAGATAGATAGATAGATAGATAGATAGATAGATAGATAGATAGATAGATAGATAGATAGATAGATAGATAGATAGATAGATAGATAGATAGATAGATAGATAGATAGATAGATAGATAGATAGATAGATAGATAGATAGATAGATAGATAGATAGATAGATAGATAGATAGATAGATAGATAGATAGATAGATAGATAGATAGATAGATAGATAGATAGATAGATAGATAGATAGATAGATAGATAGATAGATAGATAGATAGATAGATAGATAGATAGATAGATAGATAGATAGATAGATAGATAGATAGATAGATAGATAGATAGATAGATAGATAGATAGATAGATAGATAGATAGATAGATAGATAGATAGATAGATAGATAGATAGATAGATAGATAGATAGATAGATAGATAGATAGATAGATAGATAGATAGATAGATAGATAGATAGATAGATAGATAGATAGATAGATAGATAGATAGATAGATAGATAGATAGATAGATAGATAGATAGATAGATAGATAGATAGATAGATAGATAGATAGATAGATAGATAGATAGATAGATAGATAGATAGATAGATAGATAGATAGATAGATAGATAGATAGATAGATAGATAGATAGATAGATAGATAGATAGATAGATAGATAGATAGATAGATAGATAGATAGATAGATAGATAGATAGATAGATAGATAGATAGATAGATAGATAGATAGAATGATTGATAGAATGATAGATAGATAGATAGATAGATAGATAGATAGATAGATAGATAGATAGATAGATAGATAGATAGAATGATTGATAGAATGATAGATAGATAGATAGAGAGTCACCCTCACTGGTCTGAGACCATCTGGAGCGCAGGCAGAGTCAGTTCATTACGCTGCACCGTGGCAGGACAAGCTTCCACCTAATGAAACAGGCCGAGCAGAGCTGTATTAAATCACACACAACAGTAAGCTGCTCTCTCTCCAATCTGCACTCTGCAGCCCCACAGTGGGTCAGTGGCACAGCAGACACACAACGCACAGGCGCTCAAGCAGCAAGTTCACTACTGGCTGGAAGCCAGGGCTCCAGTTTCCGTGTGTGTGCGCGTGAAATATTCTCACAGCTACATAAGTGACATCACTGTCGTGTGATGTGTCCGATTCCCAGACACAACATTAGCAGAGGAAACACTGGTGGTGAGTGAACAGCCACTGGCTGAACAGGAAACCTGCACATGTGCTCAACTGTCAGCGAGCAGAAACCACAGAGGTGTGGTGACGGAAAACATTCATTTGATTAGACTTCAACTGGACATTCTGTTTCAATCCAGGCAGGAGAAGGCATTTAAGCTATAAACCAGTTACTTACATTTGTGGAATATACATTGTTTGTACATTTCAAATATTATATCATTATAATATATGTTAGTTTTGTGAATACACAGTTTGCTCAGCTCAAACTGTTTCATGTGACGGTATCTGTGCTTCAACTCCCACATTTACCTCAGGAGGTTTATGTTTTCCTCTCTTTGTTTGTGTTCTGCAAAAATTAGCAAACCGATTTCCAGGAAGTATGGTTCATGGGTGGGGTCTGACCAAGGGAAGCACCCATTTGATTTTGGTGCAGATCTGGGTCAGGGGGCAGATCCATGATTTTCTTTCTCTTTCTTTAACACAACAAGATTTCTTAGAGAATAATCCATAGATTTCGGACTCCAGCTTGTTTAAGGGAATGATATTTATGAGGGTTTGGAACTTTGGCTGCAGATCCAAATGAGAATCTTGATCTGGTGAATTTAAATGTGGTTTCACAGAGGACTGCTGGGCCTCAGTGGAGGAATATGCTCTAAAGATTCACCAGCGCACAATTAGGATTAGAGAGCACATTTCATTTCCAGTAAATATCTCTATATTTCAATACATTCCATTCCTCTAAACACACACTATCTTAAGTAGAAAAGCAAGATTCTCGGAGGAAAAAATCAATTAGCAAGGGACATATTTCGTGGTGGCTGGGAAGTCTGTGGTATGTGTGGGCGTCTGAGTTTAACAATGCACGAAAACCTTAAGCAGCAGCCCAAACAGAAGTTCATGGTCGGGGGAACAAAAGCAGGAAGCCGGTAACTGATGAATTTTCTCAGGCAGCGGAAGACAAAAGAGCCTCCGCCGCTCTAAAGGTCATTCTCTGACTCTCCCCAACCTGCAGCAGAAATAGAAATGGAAACGTGTTCGCTCGCCCTGCTAATGCCCACACTCCGGGCCCACATGCACAAATACTGATGACTGCATTACCAGATGAAAGAAGCTCCGACTTTGAATATAAAACGTGGCCGCGGGGTTTAGAATCCCGGGTTTACTTAATCTGCAGAGGAGGCCTTGTTAAAAATAAAAGGATCAAAGTGTTCATGAATATAAAAAGAACACACAAAAAAAAAAAAGAAGACGTGCACTTTTTGGAGCTTTAGTATTGACACACAGCAGCAGCATGCACGTGAGTATGCAGGGGCCTAATTGGGTGGCGTCCACAAACCCCTGCGTGTTCCCAGTGATTCACAGTGAGCGGGGGGGCGGAGGCGAGGGTGATGTTATGGCAGATGACAAGTGGCGTCCTCTTGACTCAGTGTTACCGAGGCGGGGCTCAACACGGCCCGAGTGTGGCACCTGTCCATCTCCTGCCGATGCACGAGGTGGTGGTGGTGGTGGGTGGGGGGGCATAGATATCATATATAAAAACTAGATGTCTCGTCTGCGTTGCCGGCCAACGGAGATGAAACGTCACCACATGGCGGCCATCTTGCTAGGGGGCAGCTCGCTCACCCATAACATTGTGTTGATAGTGGTAAATAACCATAACTTGCTCAATTTTCAACCAATTTTTCAATGGTTTGGTTTGTTATAAACGTCAAAGATGTAGATATGACACTGCATACTTATGAATAATTATGTTATTTTCTAAAAAAATGAATGATTTATGCAGTGTCATAACTACATCTCTGACGTTTATAACAAACCAGATCGTTTAAAAATCGTTTGAAAATTGAGCATTAGGTTATTTACCACTACCAACACAATGTTATGGGTGAGCGAACTGCCCCCTAGCAAGATGGCCGCCATGTGCGGACGTCCGGCTCCGTCGATCGAGACGTCTAGGCTTTATATATGATATCTATGGTGGGGGGGGAGGGTTGCTCCAGCTGCAGCTGATGGCTTGGCAGAGCGGCAGGATATCAACCAAATTATTACTCTTAACAGAAAAACGGTTTTATTCTCCGGCGGCCGACCAGTCACAGAGTTTTTGCCAGTTTTTTTCCTCTGGAAGGAAAGGTTTGTGTGTTTAATGAACCTTCAAGACAAGTTAACATGTAGATATTGCAATATTCATCAAGGTACTTTATACCACTGTTTGAGGGAAAGATTCAAAAATTTTGGAGCTCGGTGTTACACTATATCTCTCAAATGACCTCTTCTCCAGTACCTCTAAATCCTAAGCTATGTATATTAAACATCTATCCAGACAATTGTTCTCTGTCTAATAGAGAAAGAAAAATGGTTGACCTGTGTCTTCTACAGGCCAGGCGCTCAATAGCTCTGACGTGGAGGAATGTTCGTTGCCCCTCTCTAGGCCACTGGTTAAAAAACTTAACGTCGGGTTCGGCTCTTGAGAAGTTAACATACGTAGTTAGGAAGAAAGCTTCTCAACTTTACAGTATCTGGGAGATGTTTTTGGACTTTGTTAAGAATGGTGACATTGAAGAGGCATTGGAAATGTGAAGCGTCTAATCTGGTGTGAGGAATGTGTGCTGTGCTATGTTTCATGTTAGTGACTGTATTTTATTTTACTTATATATATATTTAATTTTGTTTTAATTTAGTTTAAACTAAATTAGTATTTTCATTGTGATTTTTTGTACTTGAATTTATGTTGCAATCATATCTTAGCAATTTCTGTGACTTTTGTATTATTTATTGTCATTTATGCTGCCATATGTTAAGGTTGGGGACGGTTCTTGTATGTATGTAAATTGATGTAAATGTATAAAACTATATAAAACCAATAAATATATGTTTAAAAAAAAAAAAACCTGTAGATATTGGAGCAAAGAATTCTACTGCTGGTCGGTTTGACAGTGAGGTTTTCGAATATTCTATTAAACGGCCAATACCCAATGGTCCAGGTGCATTTAGAGCCACGAGGTCGGACATATCCAAGCAACCCGTCGTTCCTTCAATCAGCCGCAGCCTCCTGATTTTGCTGGTTTAGCACTGCGGCTCCAATCAAGTCATCTCTACTCAATCCATCGCGTCAGCAGGCCATTGATTTGAACTTACAGAGTGTAGGAGGAGTTCATCGAGATTAGTCAACCTTTTTTCCGGCCTGTGGGAATTTCTCTGATTGCTAACCCCCTTTTCATGACTGCAGCAAGTAGTCCAATGGATTTTATCGTGATACATCTTCATTTTAGGGTTTAAAAAAGCTACAAAATTGAATATATGTATCATGAAAGATGCAATATAACTGGATATATTCGTACATCAGATTCCCGCAAGCACATCTAGACATTAGAGAAACGCAAACCGTCATTAAACGCTTTAATATAGTAACTCTAATCTCAGCTAGATATATAAACTCGACACCAGCATCTAAAACGATTAGATCAACGTGTGCTTCACTGTGAAAGTCACTCCAAGGAGGTTACGTTAAATATCCGCTGATGGTAAATTTCCCATGCAGATGGGGGGGGATCACATGGCATCAGCCAGAGGATCCTAATCCCATACTCCCAATCTGGTGTCAGGTTCCAGTGCAAACGGTGCACGGACGGAGGATACGGGGAGAAACTAGGACAGATCTGGCTGCCGGGGTCAAGGGTCAACAGACTGGAATAGAGCTGATGAGGTGGGAGCCTTCAATCGGTAAATCCATAGAGTGGATATCTGAGGGGGGTTTTCATGAAGAAATTAGGGTGCTATAATATCTGACACTGGACTGCTTGTTCAACCCCCCACCACCATCTTTTTATAGCCCTTAAGTAAAGGCTTTAGAATAATGTATATAAATCAATCAATCAAACCTATATTCATCGTTTAAATTGGATTCAGAGGCATTACAAGAAGTTGGATTTACTTATTAACCCCACGAACAGGTCAGAATAAGGACACCCCCACCCCCAACCCCCCCACCCCTCACCAGGACGTACCATCGCAACCTCAATTCCAATCAGATCCTGCAACTAGTTTAAAAACCCTTTTTTAGAGAGTGTATTTGGTTTCCTGCAGCTAAATTTGTGACACATGTAGGTCAACGCGATGCGCTCCTACACGCCGATTATCCCGAGGACTGTGTGTGTGTGTGAGTCCTCCGGGTGCAGTGCACTGGGTTCCCAGCCCGAGCAGGGCTCAACCAGGTCAGATCTGAGTGCTGGTGGGTCCACCAGTGGGTGAGGAGGAAGAAGAAATGGTTTCCCAAAGGTTTTAAAGGGATAGTTCACCCAAAAATGAAAATTCACTCGAAACCAGGTCATTTACACAATGTGTGTAGCTTAAATCTCCGCTGTGATCCAGAATGTGTAACCAGAGGAGAACAACAGCAGACATTCAGGCTAAACACATTGTGTATGTGACATTGTTTCGATCAGAATATGAATGCAAGCTCTAACAGACACTGGAGCAGTATGGAGGCTTTTTTTTTTTTTTTCTGTTTTAATAAGTGCTCCACCAGTTAATTCAACTGTATTGAATTTGGCTGCAACACGTTTTACCCCAGAAACTCCAGAAGTGTTTTTGTGGACACTTCATCCCTCCATCCATCGGCATAGTGGTGAGCAGATGATGAGAATTTTCAGTTTGGGGTGAACTGTCCCTTTAAGGCCGGTCTTACGTGCAACTTCTTGAAATCGATCACAGGAAGATGAAGTAAAAACATTTTTTAAATGAGAATAAAACTTTGGGATATTATTGGATTGAGAGTCGATGATGCAGGAGACAAGTGGAACTCTGCAAAACGCAACACATCCCAAGCACAGCCTGTGTCTGCATGGAGGGAGGCTGATGGAGGGAGAGTGATGGAGAGAGAGTGATGGAGAGGCTGCATGGATGATCCGATGGCTGGCTGTGGATTCTACAACATGCAACAGTGCAGCGACACCAACTTTCCCCTCTTTCCCCCCCCCCCCCCCCCCGGTACTCACATGAAGACGAAGAACAGGGAGCTGGATCCGACCAGCAGCAGCGCGGCCGTGCACACCGGGACGAAGGCGCTCGGCTTCAGCGAGTCGGCGGCGGCGGCGCCGGCGGGCATCCTGACCTCTCCTCTCTCTCCTCTGCCTCCTCTCTCTCCTCTGCCTCCTCCACTCTCTCACCACCAGCAGCAGCACCAGCAGCTCCACCAGCAGCACCGGCTCATTCCAACGAGGGCCACCGCACACACACACCGGGGGAGTGTCGCCGAGAGAGAGCACCGAGAGCCGGGAGAGGAAGAAGCATAGTCCTGTGGAGGAGGAGGGAAGGATGTGAGCCCGGAGCTGTGTGAGCGCGGTCCCGCAGCTCGTCCCTGTGAGTCCCGCTCGGCTGCAGCGCACAGATGCTTCCTCCTCCTCTGGTTTATCCCAAAGGTGGAGCTTTGACTCAGGGATGACGTGAGGCTCCAGCACAGGGATCCACTGACTGACTGGGATCCTGATGGGAGCCCATACAACACACGCTAGTCGTATTTACATTCAAATATATAGATTCAAAAAGGTTTGGTCCTCCACCATTATTGTTGATCCACGTTAGTAAGAGGTTATTAATAATGTGCAAAAATCTGATAATCTAATCTGTCATCTGTCTTTAGAACTGTAATATTACATTTCCACAAATTGTTTTTTTAATCAGGCCACGTGTTTTGCACTAATATAGTAGGAGAGGTTTATTTTGTATTTCTCACTGTTTCTTAAAGACTATTTGGACGAGAGCAACCCAATTTTTCATCTATTCAACTGACATCTGTCCGTCAATAACACACACTGCTGACAGATGATCACATGTGACACAATATGCATGTGAGTGGAGGAAAACATTGAAATGCAACACATTTCCCTGTTAAACTATGTCTCAATAAGCACAATAAACTTAAAATGTGTCTAGTATTGCCATAGTATTTATTACAGTATTATTTATCAATATATATGTGAAAAAATCTGAGAATCTAATAAATTATCTGTCATCTGCCTTTTCCACAAATTGTATTTTTTTTTCAATCAGGTCACGTGTATTGAACTAATTAAAGAGAGAGGTGTATTTTTTTATTTCTCTCTTTTTCTCAGACTATTTGGACGAGAGCAACCAATTTTTCATATAGTCAACTGACATCTGTCCGTCAATAACACACACTGCTGACAGATGATCACGTGACCTGTCACTAATGCACAATATGTATGCGAGCGGTAAAAAAAACATTTAAATGCAACAAACTATGTCTCAATAAGCACAATGGACTCAAAATGTGTCTAGTATTACTATGATATTATATATTATCGTATAATTTATCAATATATATCAGATATTGGTGGAGTTTTGTTCCTTTATACATAAAACTACCTTGAGTCATGTGCAGCTGTAACAGATGCCATTCAATCTGTCTTTCAGAGTGAGACAGGAAGAGTAGAAGGATATGCAGCACACTAAACTTTTAAGTATTTATTGTATAAAACTAAATCTGATCATCTAATCTGTCATGTCTTAAGAACTGTAATATTACATTTCCACAAATGTTTTTTTAATCAGGCCACGTGTTTTGCACTATTATAGTAGGAGAGAGGTTTATTTTTTATTTCTCACTGTTTCTTAAAGACTATTTGGAAGAGAGCAACCCAATTTTTCATCTATTCAACTGACATCTGTCCGTCAATAACACAGAGATGATCACGTGACATGTCACTAATGCACAATATTCATGTGAGTGGAGGAAAACATTGAAATGCAAGACATTTCCCTATTAAACTTTGTCTCAATAAGCACAATAAACTCAAAATGTGTCTAGTATTACTATATTATATATTATAGTATTATTTATCAATATATATCAGATATTTGTGGAGTTTTGTTCCTTTATACATAAAACTACCTTGAGTCACGTGCAGATGTTACAGATGCTATTCAATCTGTCTTTCAGAGAGAGACAGGAAGAGTAGAAGGATATGCAGCACATTAAACTTCAAAGTATTTATTGTATAAAACAAATTTTACTGTACATGTCATTTGTGTTTAGATGGACCCCAGATGTCCCCTATTGCAACTGGGGCCGGTCTCTCAGATCCTCTTATGGTTTTATCAGTGGTTAATGAGCTAAAAATAATTTATTTTATAATTTATGTTATATTAACGAGAACAGATTAGGTGGCAAGGTTGTTGAAAAGATTATTCTGCAGCATCACACTGACACTTTATTTTTTTTTAAATGCATTTTTGCTTTATCAGGAAAACCAACGCTTTATTAGCCCACTTACAATCTGCAGGAGGTTTGCAGAGCATCTGGGTCTCAATCCATTTATCAATTACTTTTTTATATCAAACTGCTGATTGGCTGGCAAATGCCAAACTAGAAAGAAGCACCAAAACTTCTGCTGACGTCAGATTCGTGCCAGATTCCAAATCTGGGACGAAACTGGAAGACGATCACAATGTTTGTGTTTACTGCCGAGATGTAAAATCAAATGTTGTTGAATGGAGAATGAATGAAGACTCTCACTTTGTGCAGCTGTTGGGCTGTGATGAGAAGAAACCACCTCCATCTCAGTGGGATCACTTAATTGAGGCTGCACGGGAAAAGAAAATGACAAGACAATGACTGCGACCGGGGTTGGGCTTCTTCTTACTCTCCTCTATAAATGTCAGAGGAACCAAAGCATCCCACATTGCGAGCTGGGGAAAGCGGGTGAAATCATGGACGCAGAAGAGTTGATCGAGTCCATCATCAGAGCTTTCATGTTCCTAGCAGGGATCCTGGGAAACAACTGGCTGGCAATCAGCTCCCTGCCCGGTCGAAAATCCAGCATTCGCACCAACGAGCTCCTTTTCATCAACCTGGCCGTGTCCAACCTCATCACCAACTACCTGGTGGACCTGCCCGACACCATCGCAGATTTTGCCGGCCACTGGTTCCTCGGGGAAACCTTCTGCGGCGTGTTCCGTTTCTGTGCCGACCTCTCCGAAACCAGCAGCATCTACACCACCTTCTTCATCAGCGCCTACTGGTACCAGAAGCTGGTCGGGTCCCTGAAACGCGGAGGAGCGCCGGTGCAGCTGGACAGCCTGTGTCTGGTGGGAAGTCTGCTGGCCGGGAGCTGGACGGTGGCCGTGATCTTCAGCATCCCACATTTCATCTTTGTCGCAGTCGAGGGAGCAAACGAGAGCCATGAAGACTGTGTAGATGTCTTCCCTAGTGCACTTGCCCAGCAGACCTACGAGATCTTTTATTTGACCCTGGCTAATGCTCTCCCCGTGGCCGGGATCGTATTTGCCAGCGTCCGAATCGTCATCACTCTGCTTCAAAACCGGCGACGCATAGAGGGTCATAGCTCTGACCCCGCCAAAGATGAAAAGAAAGGTAGAGAAAACCGAAAGGATGAGAGATGTGTCGGCAACGACTCTGTACCAGGAACCTCAAAGGATCTCAACGATTCTGCGTCAGTCAACATTTACAACGGCGTCCCTGCTGCTTCCTGTCCAAACGGAGCACCACCTGGTCCCAGTTCCCCCAGTTCCCACAGCCCTCCCGTCAACAAGGATGTTCCCAGGCCCAACCAGCCGGCTAAGCCCGCTGCAGGCTCAGGCACTCAGGTGAGGGCCGCCAAGAGCGTGGTGGCGGTGGCCAGCGTGTTCCTGGTCTGCTGGCTGACTCATCTGCTCCTGCGCATCACCAACACCATCCACACGTCCTCCATGGTGGTGGAGGTGGCCAGCTACATCGCAGCCTCCTACACCTGCATCATCCCCTATATATTCCTGCACGGTGTGAAGAAGCTTTCTTGCTCATGTAAAAGGTAAACGTGTACAACAGGTTCCTGCTCGATGAACGCACTGTTGTGTTTCTCTCTATCTGATGATTAAAGTGCTCTCAAAACTTCTATGGTTGGTCTCTGATATCCACTCAGTTCTCAAAGAAAACTAAACGTGACTGGAAATGGGCTTTCTTCTATCATCTGTTAATCCTCCAAAAACATTGTTATCTGGGGATATTTATTCTTTTAGAGTAGATGGTTATCTTTATCCTTTCCAGTGTTTAACTTCTCAACTAGAACGGCACTCGGCCGGCAAACCTCCTCCAAGACTGACACCCCAACTCAACATGTCAAAGAAGTATTTTCCATCCATGATCTAGTTTGCGTTGTATTCTACTTTGTCCTGCTACAGTTTCATACTAAACCAAAGTTCATAAAGTTTTTACCGCCCAAGCATACAGTGAGCTGGTATGCAGTTGTATCTCTTACGCGAGAATTTTAGTCTTTCTATCTGTAATCGTAACTCTGAATCTGTTGCAGGTGATAACGACCTTCAAGCTTGTACAAGTGAACCCCGGCTATACCGGCGAAGATTAAATAAATTCTTTGGGGAAAAGAAATGGCTTCTTCCTTGGGCTGTGTCCCACCCCCTCCACAAAATTGCATTGAAATCGGTTCAGTATTTTTTGAGTAATCAGCTAATTCTCAAACAAACCTAACCTCCTTGGCGGAGTTAACTATTTAATAACTTGTAACCTAACATTGAGAAGGGCAGTGTGAAATAAAGGTTATTAGAATTTATGAAACACAAAGATGATTATGAGCCTGGTGCAATGTCATGTTGCTGCTCTCACTGTGGATTACAACAGTGCAAACGCTAAATTTATTCCACTTACATTTTTTTTCTTTCTACAAAGATGCCTTAAGTCACGTTTTAATTGACGTGCTTCATGAATTTTAATGCATTTCTTGATAGGACATAAGGAAGCACAACGTGTTCAGAGGCTCATACTAAACTATGAGCTCACTGTATGAAGAGAAATTAACCCATGATTAAGTCAAAATTATTTTATTTTTAACGAGGTTAAAAGTTTAACATAATTGTAAAATACAGTGCACAGCTAATTGGAGAAAGGGACCTTTAGTAATTACTGCATTGTTGTAATGACTGAGAAACCCTGAGTGTTGTTATCAGATTAAAGGTAATCATGTAAATGCACAGTGACGACGTCGGGTGCTCTACTCAACTCCCTCTCCAGTGTCACATTATCAACACTCAGCAAACACATCCTCCTTCCTGCTGAACACAAACGTAACACAAAACAACAGAGAACAGGGGTTTGTTGGTTTAAACTAAGTAACAAGTAGTTGCTGTGTCATTTCCCCCCAAACAACCTCATACACAAAATCAATTACAAGTTTTATTTCTTCATAAAAAAAATGTCTTTATCAATTTTGTTTCTCAACGCAGACCAAAAGGTTTCAGTGTGGCACCGTGAACTGCACTGTGTTAAAAAACGTTCTGCATTCATTACAAAACCACTCGCACACAACAGCACTGGTAAATGCATCAAGTCAAGGAGACACACTGCTCACTGGAAATAATACACATTGGAAATAATGTGGGGGTGAAGGACCTTTGGCAGAAGATTATGGCCGAGTTATGTACATAATTACATTCAGAACTGTTTGGAGGCTGACGCGGAACAACATTTTACCCCTGTGGGGAAAAGGCTTTACTCTGGTATATTGTGTCAATGTTTTCAAATGAAAATATCCCAAATTGTCATTAAGTGCATTATCAATATACGAAAACTAACCTGTAAAATTCTGAATGATTTCTTCTTGTTCCATAAACAAAAGGAAACTGAAATATCTGCCCGAGCTAGTTGCACACAATGCAAAGCCTCTCTCCTTTTCGCATTTCAGTCTCATGTTTAGCCGTATAACAAAATGCATTAAATAAGTTATAAAATGTGTCTCCTCAGTTCTCCACCTGCACGCACTGTCCCTTAACAACAAGCACCCACCAAACACATCAGACTGAAGGAAAACTCCGCAGTGGAACACAAACATCTTCACGTTCTGTGTGTCGATGATGTGATCACACTTTCTTATTTGTTTTGTTTTTAATCAGGTGTTAGATTGAGGCTGACAGTGTGAGATCCAGAGGTCACCTGTCCCGTGTCCTGATGAAGGAGGTTATTAGTAACGTCAGTGGAGTTTCTCTAGCTTCGCCTGCAGCGACTTGAAGTTGCCGATGGTTTGTTGAAGAGGCGAGTTCGGGCTCAGCGACTGCAGCTCCACCAGGTAGCCACAGATGTTGTCCAGACACACGTTAGTGAATCGGCGTCTGAAAGGGGTGGAGAACAAAGCGTTTAACTTCACTGCAGCTTTTGAGAGATACAGTCACTTTGTTCTGGGTTCACGAGTGTCAGTGAATACAATGTATTTAGAGTAAACCTATCGATTGTTGTTTCTATATTGGCTGTGAAGAGATCTCTTCCTCAAGCTACCCCAGTATAAATTATGTACAAACCAGTGCAAGGATGACAAATGTCCCTGCCAATTAAATAGACATTTTAAATCTCAATAGGAAGACTAATCTGAAGGTAAGAAAGTAGCCTCTCTTTTCTTATTCTTGCCTAGTCATTGCCTTTTTTACTTGCAAGTTATCACCCACACACTTGTGGTGAATGTAATAAGGTGTTCCTCAGTTGCAGTGTGCAAATGTCTTCCGACACAGTCTACATACAACATAATTTCAATTGTCTGGTTCAAAGTTCTGCCAAACCACACAGATATTCTGAGATGTCACCAGTCTCACTTTCCACATTGCTGGTTTAAAGCATCCTGGCATATTAGGTTGGGGGGGGGGGGGGGGGGGAGAAATCACTGACTCGCACGCTGCAGCACCAGCTAGTGGCCGGCTGAGCTGAGGTGGAGGGACAGTAACACAGAGGGAGATTTTGCATTTCGTCCCCTATTACCTACATTTATGAGGGAAATTCATCCCAGCCAGTAAGAACAAGAGAACCATTATAGCTACCAATATTTCAGAGTACAAATGTGAGTCTATTCTTTGATCAAGGGCCCATCTAAAAACAAAGCCAGCACTGCAACACCCACTACAGGCCAGCAGCAGAACGCCCACTCAGACAATGATTACCTGTCGTAGGTCGGCACTCTGCTGGGATCATCCACGTATCCCGAGAGCAGCACATGGATGCACTCCACCAAGTGGAGAGGTTTCTTCAGCCGCTGCCAGCAGGGATCCTACAGGTGAAAAGACAACGAGAGAGGATGATGACGATGTAGAATAAAACTTTACCATGAGAGGAGATTCAGTGAGAAATAATATGTAATCATAAGCATGTACCCGTGTTTTGAAGAGTTGGTCATAGACCTCTAAAAGACGTGGTAACTGGACTCCAATCTCCTGCATGGTGGCGGCGACAAATCCCACGTCCCAGTGGAATCGACACACCTCCTGCTCCAGGAACTTAACCAGGAAGTCTACAATTGTAGGTCACATCCATTAATATCACTACTGCATACTCAGATTTCATCTATTCATACACCACACTGCTCATCCTTTAATGGTAAAAGGGTTTCCGAAGCCAATCACTGCTAAAACACGTGGCCCACCCTGCACAGGCCGCCAGTCTGTCACAGGGCTGCCTACTCAGCAATATCATTACTGGAGAAAATGCGTTTGGCCTCTGACATAATTGATTCTGTGCTTGTGTTCGAGTAAATGGGGATAAATATAAAATGAATCAGTCTCCACAGAGGAGACATGTTTGAACAGGTCTGATGTAATGGGAGGATAATTACCCAATCACCTGCACAACCCTACAGACTTGTACCACAGAGACATAGTGACATACATGATGCAAGGGTAGGAAGTCTAATTCAATTACCGGAAAATTCCAACTAGTGGAAAAACTGAACATAATTGCAGGAGTCGGTATGATTGACTCACCCAGAGGAAAATATCTTGGTGTTCCAGCATAAATCTTTCCCAGTGAAACCAGTTTCAAACTAAGAGACCTCATCCTGTCTGCTGGACTCATGGCCAGGGTGTCTCCCAGCTCTGAAAGACACGTTTCAAACATTTGTTATTTACATTTAACGCACACTACGGCATAGGTAGGGCACATGGTAAATGTTTGCATGGACGTTACACGTACCTTTGTCCATGATCTCCTGCCACAGTGAGGTGACCAGGATGGGATCAGAGTGTCCCGCGCAGTGAATGATGGCAAGTTTGCACTCAGATAATTTGAAATGGTCAGCAAACTCCCCGTAAAGCTACAAAATAAAAAGGATTACAGACATTTGCATTCATTGTAAACAAAAACAACACATACATATATATATATATATCTATATATATATAGATATAAATAAATCATCCCTAAGCAGCCATTTGAAATCCCTGACTCCTGATCACCATTCTTCTGATGCTGCAAGTTACCTTTGTGATGTCCATGAGCTCCGAGTCCAACTGAGAGATGACATTTTTCACTGAGGGATGATGGGGGTACTGTCTGATCAGGGTATCCTGAATTTGGACTTGGATACGCACCAGCTAAGAAGAGGCAACAAAAACACAAAGTTTGATAGTGTTAACTTATAAATGCATCAAGCTTAATTCTCCTCTCACAGACGGCTGCCACACACATACCTCCATCTTTTCTTCCAGCCCGTGAAGGAACTCTCCATCGGAGGCCTGAGCTGAGATGCAGGAGGAACTCTTGGCCGACAGAATGGCTCGGGCGATGTACTCCAGACGCTGCTTTAGAGAGATCTCAGTGCTGCACGACCAGAGAATAGAAGAATAGGGACCTTTTTAATCATGTAACTGTTCAAAAGGGTCCATGTACCGTGTATATATGTGTTTCAGGTTAAATTCTGGACTTTGTTGTTATTCTGTTGTCGTGTATCCTAACCTGAGCATGTCAGCGAGGCGGGACAACACATTCGCTGCCTTGCTGAAGTTCCGGTTCTTCTCGTAGTAGCGCCACAGCAGGTCCATGTTGTGCACTTTATTCTGGTCCTGTTTGATCATATGCATTAGGTGTTCCTCCAGGTATGGAGAGTTCACCTGGACAACAGATGGGAAAGGAAAAGGCAGCTTTTAGAAAGACAAGTACTCACACCAACAGTGTTGCCAAATTAAAATTAGAAAGTGATTAAAAGAAATTACATTTAGATGCAATTCTCAATTGATAATAGAATTACAGCTTGAACACAGTACCTCAAGCAGCTTGTCAGTCAGGTCGGCCTGAATCAGCCAGTTGTACAGAGCGATGTGAAACAGCTCGTCCTGGGACCTTTGGGCCAGGCCGAGCATCTGCTCAAACTTCAAGGGAAAGACATGATTTTCATTAGAAATTCAGATCCTGTGTATGGCTGTGACAAGAAATGAGCATCAACTGTCCCCTTCTTTCTCACATGAGCTGTGGCTTCTTCATTGCTGAGCATGTTGGGGTCAGAGGTCATGACGGGTGGCCCGGGCTGCTTCGGTACACTGGGGGACTGAGGGGCAGCCTTGCTCTGGTTCACCAGCTCCTGCATTGTGTCTGTGATGCACTTATAACAGCCAAGTCTGGAGGGAGAGGGAGGACGGGAGAGAAATGTTGGTGACAGCTACAACAGCAATTGATGACACTGACTTTTTTTTAAAGAATTTTTTCCCAATCTTACCTCTCCTGGAAGTGCTGTTGTCCACCTCTGTCCTCCTCCGGCTCTCCGTTCTTGTAGAAGTGGGGTCCCAATCTCTGTGGATCCTTCTTGTCTGCTGCTGTAAGGCACAACTCAAGGACTCCCTCGTAGAAACGCACTGGGAGACAGGTTAACAGAGTTAATATTGGAGGCACTGGTCTATAAATAAAACATTTAACAAACACAGAGAGGGTTTTTGTGTCTGTACCGTGTCTGTACTGGGAGCAGACAAGCGGAAGGTCTGTGTGTTGGCTGATTTGCTGATAGAGATGCAGGGACTCTCTCAGTGTTCTCTCTTTATCCACTTTGTTCTGGACCTGTTTGGAGCTCTGCAGCAACTCATTAGCCTGATTGGGAGACAAAAGCAACAATTAAAAACCGAGACAATGAATCAGTGAGAATGAATCAATATCTTTAAATGCCAACGGATGCTCTTAGAATTATCCCAGGCATTGCAGGAAATGTGAATGCAAGAAGCCAAGACATAAATAAAAGATAAAAGCTGCTGTTCTCAGAATCTGCTATAAAATGTGACAAATTTAACCACATCAGCACTGTTTAAGGTTTTAAAATAAATTTATATTGTAAGAACCATCAGAAAAACAAAAAAAAAAACTGTGTGTGTGTGTGTACCTTGGAGCAAACGCTGTCATCGCTGCTGTACAGCAGGGGACAGATGTCCCGCAGGTGAGTGCTGATGGCATCCACAGGGGCATTATCTTTGATGTAGACATTAATGAGAGCTGTGACGAGAGCTCCAGACAACTCTTTGCCCCGGATCACTATGTCCTTAAAACTTGCTCCCTTCATCTGCTCTTGAAACTCCTGCAAACATAGAAAAAAATAAGAGTGGAGAGAGAAATATCCCCCGTGGGGACAAATGGTGAAGAGTTCATTGTGCACCAGAAAACAAAAAGCATCATATTCATGGAAGCATGTGGGTGAACACTGCAGCGATGATGCATGAGCATCTGCTTGTAATGCAGCAGAAGGGTTTGGGCACACATTTACCTTTGGCAGCTCAGACATAATGAGGCTGAACTGATGATCACAGAGAAGTTTCCAGAGTGCCAGCGTCTGATAGGAGCGATGCACTAACTGCTGAATGCTCTGCAGGGACACTTTCTCATAAACCTGTGCCTTTGCTGGATACAGAGGGGGAAACACAGAGACAAGATGAGGTATGAAGATTTGAAAACATCAGGCATAACACTGGATTGATGAAAGCAAATATGTTTCTGTGTTTCGAATTCACGACGATAGAGTATTTTTATATCATTAATATAACTGATCAAATAAAGGCCCCAAAAGATATTCGGAAGAAGCTGCACTCACTGTGATATTTCCTCTGCAGCTCCTGCTGGACCTGCTGAGAGCTGGCTCCATCAGGACGCATAAATCCCAGCAGCCTTTGCTGCAGGTTGGCAGGGGAGCTAAAACTGACAGACAGAAGAACAGATGTTATTCGAGAGAGATGGGAAATAACGACACTCAGTTACAGCCGTGTTTTAGCACATCTGTGTCCTCCTTCATTTGTACAAATAAGAACACGATAAAACAAGAGTAAACATATTTATATATTCTCTTTGGTTTCTTCATATAAATACAGCTTTGATTTATTTCTCAGTGCAGCACAAAAGCAGACAGAATTAATAGTAGGAATTTAAGGAAATTTTAAGTTTCACTGTCAAACGGACACAAATTTGAGAACCTAAAGACACTGAAACTGGATCAAAGGCCATTTGTGCAACAAAATCTTAGGAGTTTTTGTGTTTAGACAACATAATGATGTATGTTACGTCTGAAGACATCTTATTTTGGTGTATTAATGCAAAGATATTTCTCAGCCAACTGGTTGTTCCATTCTTGTCCAATAGAGGGTGCCAAAAAGGAAGACTGATGTTCAGCAATTGTCTTTCAGGTTTTTTAACATTGATAAAATAAATACATATATATTAAATAGGCTTAAAGTTACAACTGACCAGTGTGTGGTTGTAATTGGACAGATTTGACTGGATCAGAAATCTCTGATCTTTTGAATTCAGTGGTGTCTGTTCTCTAACTCTGAATAGCTCTCATCTGTAGCTCAAGACGATGAAATGTTTTTTAACTTCAACCAACCAAATTGTTTGAAACAAGACTGAGCAGGCAACCAAGGAGCTCTTACCTTGCAGCATTGAGAGAGGATGGACTGAACTGAGAGTTTTTATCAAGAAACTCCCGTAAACCACAGAGCTCCAGCAGGACCGACTCCAGGTCGAATGGTCCCACACTGCTTTCCAACTGTGCAGGCAACAGGTAACTGTTTACTAAACACTACTGGTATAACAACAACAATGAAATCTGAAGCTTGAAGTAATTATACAACTTACAATATTGACAGTCTGGTTTCCTTTGCTCATGGGTTTCTCATAAGCAAGGCTCCCGTCCCAAATGTTTCTGTGAGGTTGGCAGGAACAGAAGAGAAAGATGACATGTCGTTCAGTAAGGACACAATCACTGCATTCGCACCTCTCATTTAAGACGAGTCCATAAACTTAAGCTCACACTCGGAAGAGAGGATCTACATACCCAAGAATGCGAGCAAAATAGATGCAGATGCCGTTGTGCTTCCCTGAGAAAATCGCCTCTGGGCCGGCTGACATGGGCGTGATCGGGGCAGAGTGCATCGGTCCGAAGGGTGTGGCCAGAGGTGGAGGAATGATACCTGAATGGGGAGGAACAGAAATCCAAACACTTTAAACATGGATTTATTGAGTTTTCTCAGACGTGAAATGTCTTTGAATGGCATTCAGCCCTGTCCACCCAATAATACAAATCATTTTTCTTTATTTAAACTAGGGATGCACCGATCCGCTTTTTTCACCTCCGATACCGATACCGATATCTGAGGTTTAGTATCGGCCGATACCGATCCGATACCGATACTAATTAAACAGTCGGATTCCCCTGGTCCGCACCAGTTCTAAGTCACCCGCGGGCGAGTTCACCAACTTTGCAGCTCCGCCGGTTCCGTTCAAACTGAGCAGGGCGGGAGATCCGGACCGGGACCCGTCCGGCACCGGGCCGGCGGAGGGACCGGGAGCCGGACCGGGAGCGGGACCGGGAGCGGGACCGGGAGCCGGACCGGAACCCGGACCGGGACCGGGGTTCACAGCCGCCCGGGGGAAGCTAGCGGCGGCGGCGTGCGGAGTCGGCGTGCGGAGTTACCGGGTCCCGCTCCGGGTCCCGGTACCGGGGCAGCAGCACCAGCAGCCGGCAGCCCGGCTCCGGGGAGCACCGCGGCCCCGGTGGAGGCGGCTTGGCTCGCACCGGGAACTGGGGGAGAGGCGCCGGGCACTGTCGGCTCCGCACGGCGTGTTGCTTGCGTATGACGTCACTCACAGCGCACAGCATAGAATTACACTGAATAGATCAGCCGATATGGATCGGCCCATTGTCACCGATACCCGATCTAGAAATTTCTTCAATATCGGTACCGATACAAATATCGGATCGGTGCATCCCTAATTTAAACCAACCCCATCAGGCCCAGTTGACAGTATTTACTCATCATATGTGTTTACCAGGAGCTGGAGAACTCATCACAGGTCCCATAGTGCTGGGAGACGTCATGGGTGCTGGGAATCTCATCTGGGCTTCTCCTCCATATCTGATCATGACAACAGTAGAGATATATTTATTTGTTTGTTCAGTGGGAGTAAATGTAAATATAACTGTGTATAGAAAGTGTCATCTGACCTAAAGAAAGATCTGGTGGCCCATTGTGAAACCTCTCTGTCACACGCAGAAATGGAACAAGCCAGGATCAGTGCTGTGGCACAAGCCTGCTCCTCCTGCACAAAACATACAACTTATTTAATTTTTTGTGTGTGTGTAAGGGAAAAACACCTGAATATTGGACTAAGACTACATGCCTTAATCACCCATGCAGGCATTGGTGTGCAATGCAGGCTGCAATCGGATCATGTACATGTATAAGAAGGCTTACCTCCTTGATAAGGGATTATAAAAACATTAAAACTTGATTATCGTTTGTACCCTGTGCAGCTTGAAGAAGCGTTCAATCTCGTCACTTTCTCCTCCAGCGCAGCCCACCAGCAGATGACGGAGCTGATCTACTGGTCGCAGTTTTTGGAAGATATGACTCCCCTGCAGAACAGCAAAGAGCGCACATTAAATACGCAAGATCAAGTTTTATCGCGCCATAACAATATGGAGCACGATATATACGACAGGGTGAGTCATGACAGGAGTTTTCACCTTTGCAGAGAGGAGGACAAACTTCTGCGGGGGGATATTGTGCTGCTGGACCACCACCGGTGAATCAGTGAGAGGGATCTGATCCTTGTTCAGAGGAGTGAATATCTTGGTTGGCTTCTCCTCGTTTAGGGCACAAAGAGCCCAGGAGTGGCCATCAACGTTAGACATCATCTGCAAAAGAAGAGCAGAAAGTATGTTTTTAAAAGCCAAACAAATGAATCAATGCGCTAAAAAAAAGTATGCAATCTCTACTAAGGGAAACAGGGTATAATCCATTTATTGTATCTTTCTCATGCACCAACCTGAGTCTCCATCAAGGGTTTCTTGAAAGGAAAGGAGTCATGATTGATGCACCACAGCACGTCATTGTCCTCTGACTCAGAAGCAGCCATTAGCAGAACCCCTGCAATATTGAAACAAAGCAAAAAAAATATATTAAAACAATCTTTGCACACAATGGTGCTGCATACTAGTGTGCTGAACATGGCACTTGAAAAAATCTTAACCTGAGAAATATCAGACCTTTGCTGTGTAGTGCCTTGTGAACCTTTGCAGGTTTCTGCAGAGTAGAAGAAGCAGAAAACCCCGGTGGCAGACGGACGTGGACCAGAGCTAGCAGGCTCGGTCGATCCGCCACATGCTTCTGGAGAGGATGGGCAAACGGTGTAGTGCTGAAGTAAAGGCGCACACCTATAAAAACACAATGTGTGCAAACATTAAGAAAAAACGATCACAATACCATGTGCTTAGCCCACTATTCTTTGTTTATTGTTACTAGTGTTTGGTAATTTTCACCTGCATGAGTAACAGCGAGCAGGTGACAGTCTGAGGACTCAGATCTATCGATCACAGAGATCTGGACAATGGGTTTGAAGACAGAGCGATCAATTGTCCTGCAACGGAAAGATAGTTTTAAAGAGACTTTCTTATGAGCAGATTTAATAACTGTTGTAAAGGAAAAAAATGTAGGTTTGTCCAACCCAGACATACCTGGCTATGTTTCCAGCAGCTCCAACAATGGAGTTTTGTGACAAGGTGGCCACACGACACATCCCCTGCCCGTCGGCACCCAGGTCGTACACCTAAATAAGTGGAATTGTTATTTATGAAGACCACTGACAATCACATTCAGCCTCACGTGATAAAAATGCGGTGGTATCCAGTAAATAAACATACCTGCAGGACACCTTTCTCAGACCGTGTGAATAATGTGTTGCGGGAGTTGTCGATAGCAATCTGCACAATGGGGTCTGTGGAGCAATGGGGCAGCAAAAGGTTAAAAGCAAAGTTTATTGAGATCATCTTTTAGCTCAACATGGGAATGTCTCTTTCTCACCATCTTCAGAGAATGAGAACTGGAGCAGAGAGGGGACGAGGAAGGACAGAGAGCTTTTGGAGTGGTTGATTTTTCTGCAGCGCTGGCTGAGCCAACCGGCCTCGGCCTGGTAAGCTATTTCATACAGACACCCGTCCTTTCCTGCCATAAAAATACGTCCCAGGTCCGTGGAGGTGATGGAGAGGATGTAGGTGTTGTCTGTGGGGATGGAGAAGAGGGGGTCCGGGAGCAGCTGCATCCCACCAGCCATGCTGTCGTTCAAACCTACAACAGAACAGAGACACAAGCATGACCCAGATAAACAGTTAGTTACATAATATGATGAATGTGTGATACGCCCACACCCCAGCTACCCTGTTGTCTCAGCATATACTGCACACCGAGGCACAGCATTTATCTAAGTACTGTGTGTGTATAAGGAGTGTAATACAGTTACAATAGGACAGTTGGTATACAGCAAATTTTCTAAGGCAATGAATATATGCCACTTGTTTGCAGGCATCTATCTAAGCAGCAATGTATCTAACCAAAAGCTGCCATATTTTGCATGGCTGGTACCAGATTCCCCAGAGGACTCATGAAAAGATGTTCAAGTTCAGGGTTAAGGGAGCGACTGAAATGCAAGGTCACTGTGTTGACTCACCAGCTTGGCCCTTTGGGAAACTCAGCCCGAGGATTACTACATCCACAGAAGTGGCCAATACCAGGAGGTAGTGAATGTGCGGCTGCAAAATCCCTGAGAAGAAAGACACAAATCATTAACATTATTCACATAAAAAGTAAATGAAAGCAGTGACTTTATGCATCTATACGTACCTTGTTTTGGTTTTACAAGACCCACAGCGAGAATCGTTTCAATAAGGCCATCAAAGTAGGCCACGTCTCCTCTGCAAGGAACATAAGAGACAAATATAAATAACTGAAGTTCAACATATTCAGTAAAATTCTGAGCATGTTCTTTTTTATAAAATCATGGATCTTTTTCAATCTTAAATCAAGCTACTTACCCGTCCTCATAGTTCCACATGAAGATATCATTGTCGATAGTGAGCCACGCTCGACAGATTTCTGGAAACACTCCCATCATGCAGTTGCATTGCATATCTATGAAATCGGTTAAGTGGAAACTCAAAAGGTCTTGACAAAGGATCAAACAACTTTACATTTTTCCATCTGATGGAAACCTTTGGGTGCAACTGAGAGCACTGCACTAGTTCTTGCTGAAGCACCAAAAGGATACGGCTGAACTGCTCCACCAGCTCGGGGGGGAGGGGGATCCGGCGGACTGCGCTGAGCTCCGGGAGGTTCGGCACAGTCACCAAACCCGGTCCTTGAAGGGGGTAGTCCATGTCGGACACTCCGGAGAGGGAGGGCATATCTATCAACACAATCAACACAAACAAGACTGATCGGTGACAATCCTTGGACTCAGCACTGTGACGCATTCAAAACAAAACATGTCAAATCATATTATATTTATATTTGGCTACAATCCTCTGCCTTACTTGTGTCTTTCAATCACAGTGTAATTAAAATACTGTATTGTCAATATCTCCATTAGCACATACTTCTTTACAGTGACAGCTTTGATGTAGTTCTGGTGGCTGGACTTTGATCTCACTGCAGTGAACTCATTCTTGACCTATCCTGACCTTTGTTATGTATTTGTGTTTGACTGTTGTGTTGCTACTGGATGACTCAATTTCCCTCAGGGTCAATAGTAATTAAAATACTGTATTGTCAATATCTCCATAAGCACATACTTCTTTACAGTGACGGCTTTGATGTAGTTCTGGTGGTTGGACTTTCATCTCACTGCAGTGAACTCATCGTTGACCTATTCTGACCTTTTGTTATGCATTTGTGTTTGATTGTAGTGTTGCTACTGGATGACTCAATTTCTTTCAAGGTCAATAGTAATTAAAATACTGTATTGTCAATATCTCCATTAGCAGATACTTCTTTACAGTGACGGCTTTGATGTAGTTCTGGTGGCTGGACTTTGATCTCACTGCAGTGAACTCATCCTTGACCTATTCTGACCTTTTGTTATGTATTTGTGTTTGACTGTTGTGTTGCTACTGGAAGCCTCAATTTCCCTTAGATCAATAAAGTATCTATCAATCAATTGTGATATGTGCTTCGTCCAGTAACAGCATGGCAGCCCTATGGTAAACAGATCCACTTGGGTCTGGGTCTATCTCATGTTGGGGGTCTTCCCTTCCTCCTCTCCTCCTCCATCCCTTCCCCGGTTGGGACTTACTGTGTGAGGGGACGCTGAGCAGCTCCGACAGGTCCGGGAAGCAGCGGTCCTCCTGCAGGTGTCTGTCGATCAGCCGGGACGAGTTCTCCAGCGCCTCGGCGAGCGCAGCGGCGGGGCTGCTGGGTCCGGCGCCGGACGGCATGACTGCGCTGGGCTGCTGCTACCGGGGATCTGGAGAGAGGAACACGGGGAGCGAGTTAACCACCGAGGTATCGACCGTGTGACACCGACAGAAACACCGGGGGAAGTGCACTCCGCTGCGGGTTAGCTGACGACCTCAAGCGGCGCCAGGTAGAGGAACACCGGCGAGTTAGCCGACTGCTAGCAGTGCAGCCGACGTGTTTAGCTCCAAGCTAAGTGCTAGCTAACAGTGGAATTAAAGGTGTTTCGGAGTGAACCCGGTTATTTACCCGACTGGGAAGACTCCGCGTGATGACGGGTTATTTAGCTGCGATGTTTAATTCACCAGCTCAGCAGCAGGATTTAAAATAACACCCCCAGCAAACAGAGACATTAACCCGCCAACCTCATGCACAACACAGGAGGAGCTGGCGCTAGGTTTTCTTCCGGTCATTTTCTTCTTCGTCTCCTTAATTTCCCTGGGCCGAACGAGGCACAGTGCTGTCACCTACCGGTCAACTTTTTTCAGCTTATTCTATATGTACACTTATATTATGATAGTGTATTACAAATATAACATTTTAGCAGCTTGGTAATTATCATTCAAATGTATTTACTACATCAAAATACTGAATATGGTGTTTTATTAGTTGTACATGTTCTGAGATGCTTACTTTGAACTTGGCTCCTTTTAAAACAGTTGCTGAATTTAAAAGAAAGTGTGAGTCGAGTAGACTCTCTGGAGACCATATTAGAGAATCATCTCACTTAGCGTGTTGCTATTTAATCTTTGTCCTTTTAACATGTCTTTCACTATCTTTTATTTCGACATTTAATCTCCCTTTACCCACCTTTGATGTTTCCTCATTTCAAATGTATGAGAGCGCTTCTTCAGTTCCTTTAATATCGCCCTTTATTTGATCTCATACAAGTCTATGTTTGATTAGACCCTTTTCTTGTATTTCACATTGTCATCCTTTATTTTAGCACTTTGGTCAACTGCAGATTTATTAAATGTGCTAAATAAACAAATATTCAACAAGTAATGTAATGTAAAACATTCAAACTTCTGTGTTTCTCTTCAAGGTTTGTTATCCTTCATATATACAGCCCAAGACAGAAAAGAAAAGCAAGTACACAGGTGTTGTGTTGTGTTGTTCCTGCTACACCAAGTCCTGATTCCACAGACTCACTGTCACCTATTCACAAAAACAAACCCAAACAAGTACCAAGGACATAAGAAAATTTTATTGCAGTATTTGTTTCACCGGAAGAGCAGGGGGTCACCTTTTTTTTGGCTCTATAACATCAAAATCTATATTAAAAACAAAATAACCTCCCCCCGCATTTAGGCACAGATACTGCACTGATCTTAACATAAATAAATCATATCAAAGATATGTACACAGTGTGGGTAAACAATAAAATGTCTGGAACAAGAAAAAACAGAACGCAGCTTAAAGTTGTGAATAAATCCATCTGGTGCTAGATTAAACTCCAAAAACACTTTATTAAGAACATCATCACTACACTAATTTCCAACATTCACTTAACTTTTTTTTTTTACAGAAGTATGTTCAGATATAAACATGTGTTTAGTTAAACTATGATACAGTGGGAGTAAAAATCAAACAACCGAGTTGCTGCACAACAGCGAAGGAACTCCCACACAATGTTTTCCCAACATTTCCTTCTTGTGATTAACTTAAACATGTCTGTACTCAAAAACAGATCAGTGTTTACAACACTTCCAACGGGTCCTTAAATCTCAAGAGGTTTTCGTCTTCCTTTCTGCGAGTAACATATTGGATCCACAAAGACTTGGACTGTGAAGGGGTTCTCTGTCTGAGAGATGTCAGTTGCCCTCCTTGGCAGCGTACAGCGCCCGTAACGTCTGTGCCACTTTGTTTGAGAGCTTGTGTCCGCCTGTCAAAGAGATTTTCTTATAAATAATATCCGACTCCTTGATAGTGTCGACCCAAGGCACCTTTTTGCGACCGTCCCGTTTCTTTGCCACAGCCCATGGCCCAGAGTAACTCCCAGTCATCCAATGTATACTGTAGCCAGCTTTGGTCTTCTGGATGACCCTGGCAATCTGTGGTCTGTCTTTGTATTTGGGACGGCAGATGGCGATGACGTCCATGGCGTCCACTCCCTCATTCACGTGACCCGAATCCTCGACGCCATCCTTGCCTTTCCTCGGTTTCCTCTGTGGATAAAAGTAGCAGAATGTTAGAATGTGTCCATCATGAATCTTTTTTTTTACAGAAATCTCAGCCAAGATTGCTCTCAGCAACAATGAGGAGAAAACTTTAAATCATTGAAAATCCCTGGAGGTGAGACGCATTGGAAGGCCATTTAATATCGACATTCTGTACAGGACTACATTAAAACAGGTTTAAATATTTTCTAACCCGGGTATAAAGTGCAGCTTTGTGAAACCTATAATTCTTTTTTTTTTTTTTTTCATACCAAAAAATACCCTTTGGGATTTTCCCATTTTCCCAAAGCATCAGGTAGCATTTATTTTGACCTCACTAATTCTCCAAGTCACTATGGATATCCTATGAGTAATCTCTATCCCATATTTAGGGAGTTGTAAATTCTTACTCCAGGCTGATCTTCATCGTCACTCTCCTCTTCGTCTGTGTCCACCGGGGCAGTGTGATTATTGTGATTGTGGTTCTGGAGTTTCGGGCCCTTCAACAGTGAAGTAATGACTTTGTTTCTGGCGTTTGCACTCGCCTCCCCCTCCTCCTCTTCGTCACGATCCAAGTGCTCCATGAGTACCTTGAACTAGGGCACAAAAGCAAAGCAGAGCTTTTTAGTTTTCTTGACAACTTAATACATGACACTCGTTTTGTCTGCTACACATTGCCGAGGTTAAAATTACTAGTTAATAAATTCAAAACAGTCTGAATGAAGAAAAAAAATGCTTAGTGCTGACTGCTTACATCCAAATACTGTTTCACAATGTTCCTCTTGGTCTCATGACTGAGATCCGTGACGGCTAGATCACTCTTCAGGTATTCCAGTGTCTGGCGAGGGTTGAAGTGGACTTTGGATTTCCTGTTCACTGCCTTTTCGTACACTTTTGCAGATTCAGTTGGAGAATACTTCTGGATTTTGCTGCAACACAAACAAACACGTTAAGCCGAGCTTGTGTCTTGTAAACACCTAAAAGATTTGTCCAAGGATGTTGTCTTTAGTGTGACCCACCTGTCTGAGAAGCCATACAGATTCTTCAGATGTTGTTTAAGCACCAGCAGCAGCAGAATACCCTGGGAAGCGTTGGCGAAGTCCAGCAGCGGGCTGGGGTTCTCAGGTAGACGGTCCATCACTGCATCCTCACCCTCCATGTCAGAGTCCGAACCCGCTGATTTCTTACTCTTGTGGACCACCTCTTCCTCCTCTTCGCTGCTGCTAGAGCTACTGCTGCTGGAGCTGCTGCTGCTCTGCTTCTCATCCTCCTCTTCATCAGAGCTATTTTCCATCCTCCGGTGCTGCTTCTTCTTCTTCTTCTTCTTCTTTTTCTTCTTCTTTTTCATCTTCTTTTCCCGCTGTACAGGCTCTTTCCGTAACGACTGCGAAGACAACAAAATCACTTTAACACCAACCTGATATAAAGTGAGAATGTGACACAAGCTCAACAACTATAACAATAAGTTATTTACAAGATTAAAAAAAGCGTCTCACCTCCTTGAAAGACTGAAGAAGGTTGCTACCAGAGACAGAGAGAGTGATATCTATGTGGTGCATGATGAAGAGAGGCTCCTCCTGGGTCTGGTAGGGGAAGCAGGCAAAGTTGTCTGCTATGAAAAGCAGCATGTTCGCCTCCGTTTTCTGAAAGGGACAAAAAATGAAATATATAAATGACCTATTGATGATTAGCCCTTTACTACACAAGAATATTGTATATATTCCAGAGGCAAAACCTATTTTTTTTTTTGCAATTCATTGATTCCATAGGAAATGCAGTGGCACTAGCAAATGCATGCATGTGTGGTTCGAGATACGAACACATTAAAAAACACACTATCTGAGAATATAAGGGAGAGAGGGGAACTTACAGAGCTGTCATCAAACAGGTTGAGCAGGGAAATGAGGAAAGCCCGTCGATATTGCCTGTTCCCCCGGACCAAGGTGTAGAGATGTGAGCAGAGGGCCGTGTCTGCCTCATCAGGACGTACACCTCGGATCACGGTTTTCTTTGGTCCAATTATGGCCTGTTGCACCTGGTAAGACATCTTCAATCCTGCGACGGCCTTCATCTGTGGAAGAAACAATTCTTGTAATGCCTGCATTTCATTCTTACTTGATCTACAAAGTCTAGGACGAAAATCTGAATTACAGGATATTATTAGATGTTCAAAATGTTTTAAATTAAATTGAGATTTCTGTTGTTGGTTTCTGCTTTCACTAAAAAACACTTTCTGTAATGTGTAACATTGTCCAATGACACTTTTAAGAAAGTATTTTGTTACTCAATGGTAGAGTAACTTATCAAAGTTTTGAAACAAAAATGTGCTATGACACCAGGTAACATTTTACAACAATGATCTATAAATGTTCTGCCTCCATAAACCCTAGTTGTGATGTTAACATTTTAACAATAACCCATTATATAGACCTTATGACCAATATCTTAAGCGAACTATCATTTACACTTTCACACCTTTTCTGTTCATTATAAACCTGCAAGTCACTTACATGGATGAACCCTACATATTTCTTGTCAATATCCACCAGCTGTTGATCGGCCTTGTTCTTCATGGTTGGCTCTGGGTCAGTTCCCATGGCAATCAAGTAGGGAACACACTAAAAAAAAAAGAAGCACAGTTTCCAACCTGTGAATAACTCATGATGCATTTGAGACTAAATAATTATGATTAAAATAAATTTCCACAGAGCGATATGCTGCAGTGAAACTGTGAACATACCTGCACCGGATGGACGAGGCCCTGGTTTAGCGTGAGTGTAATGACGCTCAGGGCAAAGTGTCGAACAGTGGACTGTGAGTGGAAGAAGGAGTCCAGCACCTGCTTCAGGTAAATCTGCATTATGGAGCTGCTCATGCCCGATGAGATGTCCCCCATTTCCTTCAGATCCTCCTCCTTGGCTTGATTCTTCCCTGAATACACAACAGCATCAGCCTGATTAGCTCTGGGATGTTGTCGACAGAAGGAGTAACAGAACACACGAGGTGGATTTGTAAAACTCACATCCGCGATCGGCCTCCTGCATGCGGGAGTCCTCCTCCTGCAGGTAAGTCTGCAGGTTTTTTAACACCTGGATCTTCCGACTGACCACAGTGGTCTCATCTGAGAGGATAGTGTTGTACAGAACCTTCACATCCTGCACAAACATCAGCTCTGGGTTCATGATGAACTGGAAGCCTTGAGACCATGGAAAGAATGTAAATACAGATGTCATTACTAAGGAAACTAATGTCACAGATACAGCAAGTAGAAGATCAGGGCTGTCAACAATCAATGACTATGAGTATGGTGAATGGATCTGATGTTAAACAGGGATGAAGTGCACCATACCTAGACCAATGATGGCCTTGATCTGGACTTCCTCCTCTTCATGCGTGGTGAAGTACAGCAGAAGCTCCAACACTTTGTCCTTGATGATAATCTGAGTGACACAAGGGTTCATTTTTTTTATTCATTCACCAAAACAGGTTATTTAGCAATTCTGCGAACAACAATACAACGTTAAAGAAGAGTGCTGATGTTTACCTTGCTGGCACCCTTGAAATCCTCCTGGTCATAATCAAAGTGTCGGCAGAGAGCTCCCACTGTGAACAGAGACCGCAGGAGAGTCGGTTTGTTCGCTACCAGAGTGGAGCTGCTGGGGTCCTCCTGGTGCTGGGTCTTCAGTTTTGCCAGAGCTCCTGTAAAATCATACGAACCAACAGTGAAACACTTAACAAAAACAAAGTGAGTTTTCAATGCTTTATTTACTTGGATGTGAGATGATGAGCATGAGCGTATGATTTTCCATTTTAAGGTCTATTAGAATTGTGCTACAAGTGCATGGTTCTTACCATAGAAGCGATTAAAACAAGCCCAAACAAACTTGTAGTTGTGTGTGACCTTGTTCACAACCGCACCGAGACAGCTTACACTGTGTTGTACAACCTGAGAAGCAAACACAACAAATTATATCAAGATGTTCAGACTGGTTGCCTCACAACAGTTCTGTTCAGTAGTTCTTTCTGTCAAAGCTGCAAGAAGCAAACGCGACTGACCGTCATGCCATATTTGATGATGAGCTTCATCAGGTCTTCTTCTAGGGTATTGAGGAAAGTCTCACTCGGTTGGTCCATCAGTGGAATGACCAGCTCCAAGATCTTGGCCACGTTGCAGATCAGCATGAAGTCATTCTGAGTCTAAAATGTCGGGATGAAGAACCATGAAAGCCACAGTAAAGGTTTAACACTTTGGTTTTCATTTGGATGTAAATAGCCTTAAATCCTAAATAGAGGAAGACATTATAATATGATGTTATATATTAAAATGAAGTTATAATTACATTGCACTTTGTGGTCAGGTAGGGCTGCATAGTCATAGCATGTTTGACCATTAACTCTGCTTTGATTTTGCTGAACAGGTAGAGAGTGGTGATGCATGCTACGAGACGACCTGAGTTGACCCCTTTGTCCTCACAGTCTGAAACACAAACAGAAATATCTGTCACCACACTGTCTGTACATGTGTACCAAAATAAAATGTGAATTCTGTGAGCAAATAAAGTAATAAATTGCTTTCCGTTACCTGCAAGGGACTCCTCATATTTCAGTATGTGTTCCACGAGATTGTCCACCAGCTGAACACAGGCTTTCCTGGCAGGTTTGTAAGAAGCGTCCTTCTCCGACTTCAGCAGCTGCAACAGAGTTCAGATAGAATTAAACAACTATGATAAAGACAAAGAAGCTGCTGTTGAGATATCGAAACAGTTTAACCAGTGAAAAAACTCACGTTCTGCAGAAGTTGCTCAAACCAATCGTAGCCTGTATCTTTACACGCCAACACCTGTGATGAAATCAAGACCCAGATTGTGACAATGTTAAACATACAAATGTTTCTTATTTAAAAGTGGGCAAGAGATGTTTTTGTCACATGTTAGACAGTACGCACCACATCTGTGATGTTCAAGATCTTTCTGGTCATGGCCTCTTGGTCGTGGCCGGGTGTGGGTGTGAACCAGAGTTTCTGGAAAGTCTCATTCACCAATTTCTGCATGGGCGGAGATATGAGGGTTAGCCAAAAGGTATATTTTGTGTATATTAAAACAACTGCCAAGCTTTAACATGAAGCTAAATACAAACCTTGATCCCCTCCTCGTCATTGACTCTTCGGATCATCTTCACACACATCTCCGTGATCTTGTGGAAGTCTGGTTGCTCCAGGCAGATATCCCTCAGGATCTTAATGACCCTCTTCCTCACACTGATACCTGTGTCCTATAAGAAGACGAAATGGGTACAAGGACATCTCAGCGGAAGCTTAATGTAACGTTGTGAATTTGCTTTAATTTATTTGCAATTTACAGTAAATATCTGTGGAAATGGAACTGTGGAAACTAAATGTATGGATAATGTACAAAGAGTGACATTGAATTTACCAATATCCTCTCAATGAGCATGTCGTAGTACTGCTCAATGAGCTGAGGTCGACTTAGCACAAAACGGCCCAGGAGCTCCACAGCTGCCTCTCGCACACTGGTTGAGTTGTCCATGAGGCGACAATGAACCCCACGCTGCATATCCAACTGAAATATAAACACAATTTACATTAACAGTTAAGAATAAACATGATGGCTGCAAGTTTGATAGTGTTAAAGTTTATAAAATAACCCCATAGACCCAGTAGTATCAGAGTTGTGAAGGACGACTTACCCGTGCCAGAATACTTGGATCCACAGCCACTACTTCAGACAGACACTTCATGGCTTTAGTTCTGACTGCGATAGCACTCTCACCCAAAACTCTCAGAATCTATATATGACACAAAAGAAAAATAGTTAGTCACAGACAACATAACCCAATCTCCCCCATTCTTCATATTAAATTGACCCTTCTCACCTGTGATAAATAAATATCAAAGCTCTGGGCAAAAGGCCTCATAGAGGCCAGATATCTGACGATTACACATGAATCATCGTAGTCTATTGCGTTTGTCCTGAAAATAAAGTCAAGAGAATAGTTCACCACCAGGAACAAGTCAAACAGTACAGCAAATAAAGCCATTGATCCACAGTGAATTAGTAGTATTTACCTCAGAGCACTGGAATGTGATTGTGAAGTCTTCACGACCTTGCGTAGGAATTTCTTTCGTGCATCGGCTCTCTGCATAATCTCCTCAGTCGAGTCGACATCCTTGGAATGACTGTGACCTTTCCAGTTCTCGTCCTCATTTTGAGACTTCATAGCTTTCTCTGCCTCGCTTGTTGCATCCCTGAACCACTGGGCAATATAAAATTTCCTGGCAAACTGGATGAAACAAATGAGAAGTGATATTAAAAATACTGATTATTCTCAGGCATACTATACAGAATAAAAACCCTACTGAAACGAAGGAACACTTTTAATCCATATGTCTTTTATGCTAATCTTAACAACCTCTAATTTACCTGTATTAAATCACTAAAGAGCTTCATGTAACTGAAGTACACAAGATATTACAGCAACCATGAGCATCCAATCCTTGGGGAAATTTTAAATGTGGCCATAATGACTTTATGAAACGCTCACCAATAGAGATGAATCTTTGTCACTGCTCTCATCTAGGTAATCTAATAAGTCCTTCTGAAGTTGCTGGATCTCATCACTGCCTGGCGTCTGTAAGCACAAAAACAAACAAGGGTCAGTTCCACAGTAGCTCAACAGCACTGGAAATATAAAGGTGATCAAAGGATTCAGTAATTATCTTGCCCACCTCTCTGAGTATGCGGTCAATAACCTTTTGGTCCATGTTGCTTGCTATAGCATCTTTACGCAGTCGGGACGCTACAGTGCCGAGGTAGTCCAGAGACGCCACCCTGAGAGCCATTTCTGTCTGTTTGTTGCTGAACTGATGCACCTGAGAGCACAAGAGGTGAAGGAGACATGTCTCAACAACAAAGAAAACTCACAAGCTGCGGTTTCCACTGGGCAGATGTGAATGCTGTGACTCACCAACAGCCGGCCCAGTAAACTGAGCAGCAGTTCAGCTGCAGGCCACTCGGGCTTGTTGATCGTGGACAGGAGGTCGTGAACAAAGTTCTCAAACAGGGGCCTGTAGTCCTCCTCTCCCTGCTTACTGCCACACCTGACACACAGAGAATACAAGCTTGTATTAGAAAATATTGTTCAACTTTAAGTCAATTAATATTAGAGTGTATTCCACAGCGGGAGCAGGTACAACGTTTTTAGGATACTCAGAGTTAAGTGGCTTACGTCATGATGAATATTGAGAGACAGAGCAAAAACTCACTTCTTGAGAAACACTGAGAGGAAGTTCTGCGCTGTCCTCATGGCAGTTTCAAACGTGTTTGTGATAAGGACGTCTTTATCCACCTGGGCACACAATATGTAAATTAATTAATGAATCAAATCATGTTTCAGGATCATTTAAATAGCAGTTAAATCCATCGTCTTTACCTTCTTGTGAGGTTCATCCTCTGTTTCTCTCACAGAGGGAAGGTGAATCACACACTGGATGAGCTGAAGAACCAGAGCTGAGACCATCTGGATGTACACGGTCTCTCCATCCGAATCCCCGTTGTTCAGCCTGAGGAAGAAGGAAACATTTATAATAATAATAATGATAAACTTGATTTCTATATCACTTTTATTAACAACGGTGCAAAGTGCTTTACAGGGAAGAAAGAACATGTAAAATGAGAATGAAACAACAGAACACGAGCAGAGAATATAGAATGATGAAACAGATAACATTACATAAATGAATAAATGCGATTGGTCAGTGTTAATAAGAGCCAATGTCATTGATTTGTGAAAGCTTTAACGAAAAGAAATGTTTTAGAAAGTAATTTAATAGAAGATGGATAATACATGTCTTAGTTTATAATCTAATAGTGGTCGAGAGGGCATTTGGCTCATCACTAGAATTGCTTACTGGGCTGCACTGGAGACATGTTTTTTTTATTTGTCATTTCAGTGAACAAAGTTTTACGAGTTTTTACCTGAAGTTCCTGAGGCTGCGTTTATTAGTAGGCAGTCTGGCAAGGGAGGTGAAGATCTCTTCAAGAATGAGCTGCCTGTGTTTCTCGTAACGAGAGAAGACCTGAGGGAGAGGAAGATGAAAAGGATTGAATCAAATTATTAGATTGGAGACATTGCTGTGCAATATCATTAGAAAATGAGAATCTTAAGCAAGATGAACTGCTAAAGCAATAGAATATGCCATCATAGACTTACTGCTGTCACCAGCGTGATGGCGCATAACTGCAGCTCGTTGACGTTCTCCACGAAAAACGGAGTAATGCCCAGAGTAGACACCTAAAAGTCGGGCACAGAAGCAATCAGGTTATGTTAGAGCTCTGGAGTTCATGAACTTGAATGACAACCGATCAGATTTTGAGTCTCACCTGGAGAATGGTGGTGTCCGTTTGCAGCTGTAACTCCAGGAGCTCCGCGATGCCGCTGACGATTTCACACACTTTGCTGTAGAGCATGACCACCACCTTCTGTTTGTGGCTGGAGCCTTTTCCTCGCTTGGACTTTGGTGTGTGCATCCCACCTTAAATGAAGAAGATAACACCGACAATAAAACAACAGTATGTTCTCAACAACTTTGCGTTTGAATGTGTCAGACACAAGACTGACATTTCAATATCCAATTACAGAGTTATTTGAGCACAATCAGGTCTAAAAAGAGAACAAGATGGATTGGCCTAATCAGCTTGTTAATATGTACATTCTCCAACATATAAAACAACTCCTGCAAACTACTTTACGAGACTGTTGCAATGTATGAGAAGAGAGGAGAACAGTGCTGACCTCCGTGGGGATCCCCCCTGTAGGCCGGGTCGTACTGAGGGTACAGAGAGCTCTGCAGATGGAACTTGGTGAACTGCAACACCCTCTCGATCACATCCTCCATGAACACAACCTTGGGCATGTGTGGAGACGTCATGATGTTGAGCGCAGTCAGACAGGCATCGGCGGACTTGATCACCCGCTCCATGATGAGGTCGCGCCACAGCCGCTCCTCGTCCATGGAATCATTATCCTACATGTTCCAAAAACAATAAGTAAAGAATAATGAAACAACTCAGAATCTCTACAATAAAGTAAAATGAATTAAGAGATTCCTCATCATTCTACAGTTAAAATAAAAAATGTCTTTGCTGAGAACTTACATGACCCAATAACGTGGAGAGTTTGACACTGTCCTGAATGTTCTTCTCCAGGACATTGAGTATTTTCATCAGTTTGCTTGAAGAGAACTGTAAATCAAACAAATGATGATGATTACTCTCACGTAAATGCAGCTATGACGCTGAAACCATGTGACAGAGCACAGACACACTTCTCTTACCTTGTTAAAGATGCCCATAGCTTTTATCTTAGCAGAATCGTTCGCAAGCTGGTTCAACTGTTGCTTTCCCAGCAAGAGCTCCTGAGGTATTTCATCATCATCTGTGTGAAGGTACAATATTATAACTTTGCAACTCCCACAAATGTTAAGCGCCATGTAAAGTGTGCAGTGCTTGATGTTTACCTTCAGCAGTAAGATCCACGTCATCAAGGTTCTCGAGGATGCTATCCATACTGGCTGCGAATCTCTTAAATACGGAGGAGTCCATAACTTCTGTTAAACAAAGGATAAGTTAGTTCATAAAGATATGAAAATCATTCGTATTGCAAAAGTTCAAATTCAAGGTGGTAGAACAGTACCCTCCAGTGTCATCTTGGGATCGTACGCCTTCTTGTTTTTATGTTTCTCTTTTTTCTTCAATTTCTTGGCAACTGAACAAAAAGGAAAACGACATTAGTCAAATTCTCAACGGCAGCAAATAGGAACTATTTAACAGAGAGAGACTTAGGGGCAGGGATCCAGCTGTCTAGGGAGATGGCCTGATTTAAGATTTGAAATAGCGATAATTTGAATGACAGGTGTCACAACCAAGACAAAACTAAATCAAATTATATTTATATATATATATTGACTTCACAGAGACGGCCTTCTCCGTTCACTTTTTTGTGAGAAAGACTCACCATCACTTAGGCTTGGCGGTGGAGATTCTTCATCCGATTCAGCCGGGCTCCGATCACGAGCACGGTTACCGGAACCCCGGCGAACGTTTTGACCACCTCCGCTTTGACGGTGCTCTTTCCTCTCTTCCTGCCTCGAGGTCTTGTCATGGTCTTTCTTGTGCCGTTTCTTTGCAGCTGGAATAAGAGAAAGAGAGAATACAGATTAGGATGAGTGAGAAAGAAAGTTTCTAAAGATGTTTAAGCTAAAATTATGACATTTTTACACATGACAATAAAATGTGAGGAAAAATTGTAAATTATTTGGTGGAACAAATGTTAAATCTTAATATTTAGCATTAAAGAGAGCTAAAAATGTAGAGTGGAGGGGAGAGTGATCTTGACAGATTTTGTCACACTCTGATGTACATTTACAGAGATTGTAAGAAATTGAATACTTACATTTATTTTCAGAGTCATAGTCTTCATCATCATCTTTGTCTTCATCACTGGAGTCCAACTCGGCGTACTTCAATTTCTTGCTGACGACACTGTGCCTTCGCTTGTTTGTCTTCTCAGAAAGTGACTTCTCTGTAAGCACAAGAACTGAGTGAGCTTCCAGCAGATTCAGAATACACAATAAAAGAGAAGACACAAGGACTGTGATTAGAGTGACTTCTGAGACAGTGGTTGTAAAGTAAATAAACAACACAGAAACAAAGTTCCCCCCAGTTCAGTGTGTATAATTAATAAACAAAGAAAATCATACCTTTCCCTGATTTACTAAAGGAGGACGAGTTCCTGGATTTGGAGCCGTGTGCGTTCCTGCTTTCCTTGATGATCTTTTTCACCTCGTCAACACTGAGTTTCTGAACCACAACCACGGGCTTAGCTCCTTTGTTTAAGTTCTCTACCAAAGACATTCTCTCCAGTCGGATGAGGGGTTCGCTCCAGACCTCTTTCAATTTGTTTGGAGGTGGTGGCTCTTTTTCTTTCCCGTCTCGTTTCAATTTGGGAATGACGAAGTTCTTGAAACTCCCTGTCTTGCCACCGAGCAGGAATGAGGGGAACTCGCTCGGTTTGGTCTCCAGCGGCTGCTGTTTGTTTCCAGTTTGGCCTCTGGCGCTGCCATCCCCGCCTCTTTCTTCTTTTTTATTTTGGGGGCTCTGAAGGCCGGAGGTGTCCGTCTTCTGACGACCATTAAAGTCAGCGGACTTTCTGCTCCCGTCTTGCTTCACTCTCGGGCTGTCGGATTTCGCATTACGTTCAGGAGAGTGTCTGTTGCTGTTTTCTGTTGACTGTGTCTTGTGTTTCCTTTCCCTGTCTTTCTCTTTGTCCCTATCTCTATCGCTATTTCTATCTTTACCTTTATCTCTATCTTTATCCCTTTCTCTGTGTTTGGCCCTGTCCTTCTCTCTATCTTTTTCTCTTTCTTTATTTCCATCTTTGTCTTTGTCTTTATCCTTCTCCTTCTCCTTTTCTTTATCCTTTTCTTTATCCTTGGCTTTGTCCTCTCCATGTTTGGAGTTACGCTCCATCTTACTAATGTTTTTTGGAGTCTCTGCTTGGTTGACATGGGATCTGTGACTGTTGTGGTTCTTTTCCTCTTTGTTGCGTGACTCTGAATGCTTGTCATGTTTTTGCCGTGGTGTGTCTGTCCGTCTTTCCTCGGAGCGTCCGTTACCGCTCTCAGTCTTGCCATCATGTTTGTGTTTGGATTCCCGCTGGTGTTCCTGCTTCTGTTTAACAACCAGAGAGGCTTCCTGCTTCTCTGGCGTACCATCTGAGGCCGACTTTTTTTGAATTCTTTCTTTGGGATTTTCAGAATGCTTTTTGTTGATCCCAGGTTTGTTTTCAACAACTTTGTCTACCTTCCCATCAGCCTTTGAATTGAGGTGTTTCAGATGGTCATCACACAACGGATTTGCTTCCAAAACCACGACAGGTTGTCCGATCACTCTGCCAGCTTGCTGCAGGTCAATACTGACCATCAAAGCCGGCCGAGTGGCACAGTTACTTGTGGGATTGGTCTTCTTGGGTGTCACCTTGCTGCCAGTGTTGCCTCCTTGTACAGCAGGTCCGTCACCTGCCTCTGCTCCGGATTCCTGAGGATATGAGTCTTGCTTCCGTTTCTTCAGTGGCTTGTCTGCAATAAAGAACCCTTTATTAGTTTAGATACCCTTAAAAAAAATAGCAAATACAGGATCGGAGCAAAAAAAGCAAGAAGGCACAGGGAAGAAACAGAGACGTACCTTTATCCTGGACTTCTTTAGACCAGCGTTCTCTCTCATTGGCTGTCTCGCTTTCTATTCTCTCAATTTCTGCAATTGCATCCATCTCCGCATCATCATACGGGGGGCCGACGACGACTGCAATCTCCCTGGTGTTTGGTCGAACAGGAGCCGGCTGACAGTTCACCTGCTCCGCAGCACCAAACTTGTGTGAAAAGTCCTGAGCGTCCCTTGACAACTGATTATTATTCATCAAATTAATTTCATGGTCTGAGTCCATATGTGCCCGCGGAGGAAATTCTCTGGATTCATCAATATCTGGATTCTTCACTCGGGACAACTTTAACGTCAGCTTGGCAGAGTCTTTTTCTGGGGAACCAACAATGTCGTACAAGCTATTTTTATCCATCTGCTCATTTTCCTCTTTGCTTCTCTCTCTCTGCTTCTTTTTGCGGTTGCCAGAGGTGAGGAGCAGGTCAGGCCTGGATCCTGCTGAAACACAAAGAAATTCAAAGAAATGTTAGCAACTGAGAATAAGTCATAAATAACAAACTGTACTATAGTGTATTATTTTTGATTCTACAAAAAAAATGTAGAAGAATCAACTTGTTGCCAAGGCAGCCTACTTTTTGCCATTTCTTCACTTCCAGCAGAGGAACACACAGACAGCGGTGATTTGACTCGATATGCAGCAGCCCTCACAGAGGGGTCATTGTCCTGTTGGAACACAACACAATTATCATTTACTTTTAAAAGCGGATGTCCGGTTCCCAGTTCGGGATATCGTGAAAATCTGCATTACCTCATTTCCCAGTCTGTGAGCCATGTTCATGTATTCTTCATCGGTAACCAGTCTTGCATTGTGATTAGAAGAACTACTCGAGAGACCAGAGACCTTGTTGTCATGGCTATTTCTTATACCACCAGTGGCTGAAACAGAAAGCAAAATAAACATCTCCAGTATTTGTGATGGGCAGTGCAACATATCTTTTACTGTGTTAGGGTTACGTTATGCTAAGTTACAGGATTCGCTTAAAGGGATAGTTCACTGAAAATGAAAATTAATTCATTATCCACTACTATGCCGATGGAGGGGCGGGGAAAGTGTTTGAGTCATGTGTCTCAGGGGTAAGCAGTGTTGCAGGACCCCTTCTTCAGATGTAATAAAAAAAACACAAAAGTAACATGCCTTCATACTGCTTGTTTGGTGTCATCCAAGTGTGTGCAAGCCCAGACATTCATATTTGACTTAATTTACACCATGTTTTTAAGTCTGAATGTCCACAACTGGATGTAGCGATGCTAACGGACGTAGCGATACGAAGGCACACCAGCACGTGCCCTTGGGCCAGAGTGTGCGTGGTTTTCCAGTGAGTCTGTGAGAACCAAGTGTATATCAGTGGACATTTATGTTAAAAATGAAGCCTTTCAAGTTGAATATGAATGTAAGGGCTTGCAGACACTTGTATGACACCACAGGAGCAGTATGGAGACATGTTGTGTTTTTTTTTTCATCTGAAGAATTGGTCACCATAGACATCAATTGGATTTGGATTTGGCTGCAACACTGTTGACTCCATAATAAAAGTGTTTTGTGGACTCAAACACTTCACCCGACCCGGTATAGTGGCGAGTTGATCATTAATTTGATTGTGTCTAAATGAGATTATCTGAACTTATCAGGAGGGATCTGCAGGTCACAGTGCAGCCAATGCTCCCACGCATTTCTCCAAACTTCACTTTGTACTCACCTTGCTGAGTCTGATGGTGCTGGGAATAACTGGGTGGATTGTACTGCATGTAGTCTGCAGGACTCTGGGGAGTATAGGGACTGGGTATGGGGCTGTTCTGCTGGGTAACGAACCGAGACGCTGACCCAGACTGCGGGGACGCAAAACATCTGCAAAAGAAGGAAGGTAAAACATCGACTTAGTAGAAGTACAAATGCATCTAAATATATAATGATCAGACAGTGTGATGTCACCATCTTACCCAGGGGGGCTTTGAGGACCAGCGGTCTGCTGATAATTCGATCCTGGACTTCCATGCATTTGATTCTGGGCTATCTTATACTGTTGCATCATCGGCTGCTGCATCACACCTAAAAGATAAGGATTAAAGAGATCAATAATCAGTGTTACACAAACAGGAAGTCGGATATGCACATGTCTGCGACACCAAACCTCACCTATGTTCCTTCCACTGATTCTAAATTGTAAACATCACAAGCGATTTTTAATATAATGCTGCTCAACACAGCACCACCGCTTCATGCAGCAGCAAAAGTGACTAAAAAGTCTGTTTAGCAATATGGTGAACAACAGAGAGCATACACTGAAATCAAACAGTCATGACTCAGTCCCTCCTCCTCATCCCAGCCCAAACCTTTTACTGGGATAACATACTTTTGTCCCCAAAGACTTTGGGGTTCCTGGAGAGCAGCGTTTGTAGAAGTATTGGCATTTCACCCTCGGGTTCATCGTTCCCCAAGTTGTCCTTCAACTCTCTGCAAAGCAAAGAAGAAAATGATTATAGCATTATGATTCCTCATCGAATTTCAGAGCATGATTCTGACAACCAAGTGAGCATGAGCTGACGGGTCTGGTAATCTGTAATCTTATCACTGAAATTGAAACATTGATGACTTCGCTGTGGCACTTTCATTAAGACCGCTGACAACTATACTGGCGTAACAAAGATTTCTGCTGCTACCGGCAAGTTTTCCTCTCGTGAACTGGTACTTACATGTGTTCAGTGGAGACCTGGGTAAGGCTATGTGCCAGCTGAGTCACCAGATTTTCGTCCCGACACACCAGGAGGCTGCTGACCTCTTCGGAGATCCTTCCATTGTAGAGCAGGCTCTTAGCAGTAGTGGCCGGGAGAGGAGAAGGCAAGGGCAGCTGGTTCAACACTAAAAGGAAGATTGAGGGACAGGTGAGGCCTTTCATATATGGTAACGTCAGCACAAAGAAAGGCTCATCAGTTTGTACATTTAACAGTTCTCCCCTTTGTTGGGTACACTTTTATAACCTAATAGGATCCAATCCCTAGGTTCGGCAATGAATATTATCTTTGGGAAATGCTCAGTATTGTGCTGTTTTAACAGTTTGGGTCCAGTTCCTACAACTTTCCATCTTCTGAAACACAAGCCCTTTCACCCCTGTCTGCCCGGAGATCACCCGGATTAAGAAACAACACAATTTTCAATCACACAGCTTCAGTTATGTCTGGTACAACTCCACAGCCGAGTCCAGCATTCCTTAGTCTTGCCACATCTCGGTTTTGAATGTTAGTGTTTAGGCTACAGTGAGCGGCATTAGAGACGGGGTTTGCACTTACAGTCAGTCAGGCTAGCAATTCCAGCGAGAGTAGTGATGGGGACATGAGGCATATCACCATTCATGCTGAAGATGAGGTCAAGAGGTCGTGTCAATGCACGGGCTGCTCGATATCACCGAACTCTTCCTATTCCTCACATCTCCGACGCGCTGCAGGGAGACAGAACAGTTAAACAATCTCGCCGTCAATCACGTGAAGTATTGTTCCCTTTGAACCGCTTAGCATTTAAAACCAGGAAAATCGTCAAATTGCATCAGAATATAATACATGATATTAGTCGATAAATGTCATTTCTTTTAGTTTCAACCTTTTCCTGCTTGAGGTAAATCACAGATGTGGTGAAGCTCCTCACAATGTTTGCACAATGCACGAGCAATTTTTTGATACAGTGAACCTTTGTTATATTGCGTATAATAAAAAAAACACAGTAAATTGTGACCATTATTGATACAGTTTCTATATTTTGCATATAACCAGAGTCTGCTAACCCTGGGTGATCTCATGAGTGTGCATTATTACAGTGCCAATGCAACTGCCCTCTGATGTGGGCAGATCTGGTCCCAGATATCAGGCCCGGACATGTCTTTACAAATTATCGATCTGTTGCAGTTTCTGATGCCAGAGCTGCAGCTTCTGGTGCCCGAGCCCCCCCCCCCCCCCCCCCCCCCTCACTCCCCCTCGTATCACCCGGGGCCCGTAAATACACACACACACACCTTCCGAATGTGTGCACAATGTGTGTATCTTTTGAGATATTTGCAAGCTGCTTGAAGGTGAACATGCAAAATAGCCGCAGAAGCACGAAGTTAGCAGGTTTAGCTCCAGGTTCCAGGTGCTAATCACAATGTAATTCAGGTGGTGGACGAATCTATGTTCTAATCAACGATGAAAGAAAATAGCAAAAAAAAGAAAAAAGTTCAAACAATTCTACGTGTGTGTGTGTGTGTGTGAGACGTTAGCTTGTTTTCGGTTTGTTGAAATTCATGCTAGCGACTGAAAGAGAGAGAAACGTAAACACACAAAGCTATTGATGAACCCGTGTAGCTACTTAGATCTACTTATACTCTTCCTTTTGTTTTCAATTCAGGTTTGCGTCGCTGCTCCTGAGCACAACAGCGACGTTAGCTCGTCCTGACACCAGAAGTGATTGTTATTACTCGGTAATTACTCGTATTTCCGCCCTTGGAAAACACTTATTCGAGAAGCCGAGGTGGGAAAACGACGTTTGCGAGAGTGACTCCAGTCAACTCGGGCTTGTTAGCCGGCTAGCAACCGCTGGAGATGCGGGCTAACGTATGCTAGCTGGCTAGGTATATGTGCAGCAACTTGCCCGAGCTAGCATCACCACCGGGAGAGCATCCAGCCCGTTTTAGCCGTGAGCTGCTGGCTCTGTGAGGCTCTTTCCCCGGGGTTATGTGTCGGATATTCACCTCCCACTTGCTACGGCCTTCCTCGAACGCATCCCCGGCTCTCAAAGTGGACCTCGGACTTGCCTAAGGAAGCGTAACCCCGACCCGACGCCAGGGAGGCAGGGTACAAAGCAAAGACCCCATCACAAATGAGAATGATCCACCCCCCCTCCCTCCTTTTTTCTCCTTGTCTGATCCCGGGTACGGGCTCCCGGCGGCCCGCCTGCTGGCTCCGGTCGAGCGGTAACACCCCGGGACGGCGGCGCGATTACCCAGGCGAGCGGTCGGTGTCGTTGAATCCGGCTTATTTACCTCTCGGGATGTGATGAGAAAGAGAAGTGGCTCTGGTGGAGGTGGAGGTGGAGGAGGGGGAGGAGCAGGATGGCAGCTGGAGAAGAGCCTCTAGCTCCCTCTCCGTCCCAGCGCCCAAACAGCTCCTCGGAGCAGGCAGCGGCAGTGAGTGATCCCTCTCTGTGGGGAGGACCGGAGGCAGGGGGGCTCCTCGGGCTCACACAGCCGGACACAGAGGCCCCGGAGCGGCCTCAGCACACCAAGGAGTCGGGTGCTGGTTTATTATTTTTAGGTGAGAGAGGTGGAGGGGGTGGCACCACACAAACTACCCACCTCCAGTATCAAGAGGGTCTCCCCCCCCCCTCCCATTTCTCCCCACTCACACCAACCGGTCGAGGCACATGGCTGCACACATCCAGTCTGGCTCTTCCCATGGTTCCTCCCCATTAGAATCTATTCAAGAGTTTATTATCAAATGCACAACAATAACATTAAGCAGTCGCTGGCAATTAAATGCTCGAGTCATAGGCTCACTTCTAGCAATGCTCAAGTAATTAGAACCAAAAAAAAGAAGAAGAAAATAGTATAAAATAGAATATCAAACATTTAAAATAGAAAATAAAAAATATATTTCTAAAGAAATATTTTAAGGTTCAGTGAGTAGGATCTAAGATAAAATAAAATGGAAATAATAACAGTGTGTTTTATCTAAATTGTACAAATTGTTTTCTTAACTCTAGAGTGGACCCTTTATATTTATAAACTTTATATTTACATCAGGAGCGGGTCCATGTTTTTCTTTACACTAAACACCTTTTGAGTTTGTATTACAACTGAGATATAACCTGTAGTGTAGAGCAGTCATCCTTCAACCACAAGGTGAGCAGTTTGACCCCACTATGCAAAGTGCCTTGAGATACCGTATATTGTGATTTGCCACCATAATAAAAAACTGAATTGAGTTGAACCGAACAAGAGGAAAACTAATTTAAAGCTAATTTCCCCCTGCTACTTATGTCTACAGGGTTTTTATATTGTGTTTTATTTACATTGTATATATTGGTTTATTTTTGTCATGCACTGATTGCTGGTTGTACATAAAATTGCCCTTGAAGGATTAAAAAAGATTTTCCATTATGGACAACTTTAGTTAATCACAAGATGCACAAACCAAGCAAGAGCAGCAGAGGAACCAAGCAGCCAGCAGGGGGCAGCCTCGGGACATCACATGGAAACAAGCAGCAGCAGACTGCTTGGAAATTAAGCAGCAAAGATCCAGGGATTTGTTGTTGTTGTAGATTCGTGCAGTAGTGAGGCCTCACCTGGTCCGTGCATGAAGTGGAAGTCAACCTGAGAAGCTAAACTTGAACGAGGACATCCAGCAGGGGACAGAGAGGCAGCTCACCTTCAAAGTAAAAGTTCAGGAGGCCGGAGGTTTGATTTGATTAATGAGTTATGAGAGACCCTTACTCCTTGTGCTAGTTGATGGGAACAATATGTAATTTATTTGATCACCGAATATAAACTAGAAGGTTTTGCATGAATTTTCAGAATTATATTAAATGTGTCCCACACTGTGATTCTTGTAAGGCGCCAGAAAACAAGGTTGGAAACTACTGGGTTATTCTCTAACAATAGGTTTTTAAAGCATATTAAATCATCCAGTATCTAAAATCCAAAAATATAAAAGTAACTTTTAAGTAAGGCTGTCAAATATATGTAGTAAAGTAGAAAATACAATGGTTTTCTCTGAAATGTGTATCAAAAGCAGCAAAGAATGACACAGACACACACACACAGTAATTTGTCCATCTTCTTGGTGTGCTTTGTTTCTCATGAGAATGAGCAGGCGGTGTGGCCTAGGTGGATGAGTGCTCGTTTTCCAACAAGAAGGTTGGCGTTTCAATTCCCACTGCCTCATCTGCATGCCGAAATGTCCTTGGCAAGATACTGACCCCCTTAAATTGGCAGGATTTCAACCAGCTACTTTTGCACAATATCTTACACTATGTAAATTTAAAAACATTAATAAATAATTAAATTTGAACTAAAGTGAACTTCTGCGCAGGAGGTAAATAAAAAAAATTGCATTTAAATTAAATTAAATATTTTGAAAGAAAATAGGGCAAATTTTGCGAAAGATTTTGTAACATGAAATCCCTTGTGATGTTGAAGTTCTGTACTTTAGTGTATTCAAAGAAGATGTGATTGGGTTTGTAGGTTGTAAAAAAAAAAAGCAGAATTAAACCTGTTAACCTCAAGCAGTAGATGAACCTATAGATAAAGAAATCTTTACAGTAGAAAGGATACGTCTCTCACTGAGATCAAGGGCAGAGTCTTTTTCATAGAAAATGGGAGAATTGGATTTCCTAAATTACAGGGAACATTAGGGATGCTGCCTCCATGTGATTTTCTTTGCTATTGTCAAGAAATATAATAAACTAGACTACTTATCTTAGCCGGCATCATTTGTGTCTGTGGTGTTTAGATCTGGTGCTCTACGCTCTAACCAGCAACCCTAAGCTTCCAACCCTTTTTTTTTTATGTCAAGTATCATTAATGTGAGGTGTGCTTGGAGTCCTGACATAGCACCATCACATCAGCTGACCTACAACACCAAATGTTGCCCGAGGCTGCAAGTCACCCTCCTCCTGGGCCTTCTCACATGATCCAGGTTACCTAGGAAGGTAGGAGTCTGTTTACATGTAGGTAGACCAATGAAAAACCTTCACCCATTCATCTTTTAGTCTTTAAAAGTGCAAAACCTCAGATAGGGACAAGTTAAATCCGTTTCATGGGCAGGCCTTCGTCCCCCTCTTGTGGAGAAAAGTGAAACATTCCTAGTAGCAGTGAAAACAAACGTTTAGCTGTATCTTTTAACTGAAGATAAGTCACTCTCTGGAAAATACAGTTTTATGCAGTGACTTTTGTTTTTCATTGGAGCCTTTAAGAATGATAAACTTGATTTAAAAAAAAAAATACCTCAACATCAACCAATGCTGGACTTACTTCAGAAGCAAAGGCAGTATTGGAGCCTGTGAATCGCACGTGAGACCATTAAGATGCCGTCACCAGCCTCCACATGAAAAGGAAGTAACAGTTTACAACCCAACCTTACTTTTTAATCCCCACTAAGTTAAAAGGGCCGAATGAGGAGTAAAGCTGCTCTCACGTTCTGCAGCTTTAACTAGAACTGCTCCATATAGGTTGTCTTTATAGTTTCCTGACTGGTGACACTGACAAGCAAACACTGTCCTTTCGCTTCATTTATGTTTTTGAAGTATCTCTTTATTTATAAATTTGCTTTGTAATGTGTGTTCATTCATCAAAATCTCTACAAATACACTGAGCAAAATGATTGTATGGACAGTTGAACAACTGTGTTTAGGAAATGTTTTTGTGGGATTCATTTCAGGTGCTGACCCTGGTTTGACGTAGAATTATTATTTTCATTTCTCATTAGCCTTTTTTTCCATATGTTACATAAATTCTTACTGTTCACCTAAGTAGATGGAGAGCTTAATTTGGCTTTGAAGGTAATTGATTTATTTAGTAAAGTATAATTTATACTTTTGGAAAGATGGCACGTTTCCGTATTCCTATATGGAGAATACCTGTACCACAAAAAAAGGAAAAACTAAAAGAAATTTAGATTTTTACTTATCTTGTATTAAAAACATAATTTGACGTGGTTTTTCTCTATTATAAATAAACAACCATAACATTTCCTTGTAGCTTGTGTGTGCTATATAAATTAATAAAAACGTTATGCCTTGTTTACTGAATTAAAGTAATATTTGGCCTTTACTGTAGTTCATGACTAACAATGCCACACACACACAGTTGTTTTTTTTACATGACCCGCCAGCAGCTGACGCCTGTGTCAGGAGCTGTTGCATTTCAGGACCGCAGGGTTTCACGGTAATTACTCCGCTTCAATGGGTTTAACCATGAGCCTCTAACCCGTGACGGTCATGAGGGGTTTCTGCCCCTCTCTGCTCTCCGGCACACCGAGGCAGCATATTTGAGGATTGAAACAACTCGGAGCTCGGTGGAGGCAGAGTCATTCTTTTTGTTGTTGAGGAGAAGCCGTCCCAATCAGAGGAACTATTCTCTGCAATCTAATTATTCAATTTGGTAAGATTGTGGTTTTTCTTTCCTCTTCTGCAGTGGAGTTAATCGGGGGGGGGGGGGGGGGGGGTAGAATATTTTGAACTGTGCAATGAATTAACCCACTTGTAAAAACATTATTGTCAGCTGAGTTCTGAGTAGCTTGATATTATCTGACCAGATGGGACAAATTTATGCTGTAATATATGTTGTCTGCACCAGGAATCGATTATTTGACATCTGCTGCTGCAAGACGACACTAGTGAAATATTGATAAGGTTTATGTTTTCCGATTGTTTTTTTGGGTCTCTATCACAAACTGTTGATTTGCAATCTTGACAATGGAGATTTACTTTTGTCACAATGTTTACCGATGAAAAACCCCAAGGAAAACCTAATTTAGACAATCATTTGTGACAATATGTATGAATTGATTTGCCACATTTTCATATGTGAGTTTTCCTTCTTTAATCTTAAAGAAATAAAATAACAGATACATTTTAATATGGCATATTTCCATTATATTAAAACAATTACAAATACGTTTAACAGCTCCATGATGGTTAGGTTTGATGGTTTCTGATCTACAGTGTATGCTTCCTGGTGTTGGAATAATTAACAGCGCTGTTCTTAACAAATGCATATTTATTCCCCAGTACAGCAGGCTGTTTTAACACCCACGACACAACAGATTATATATAAATATCCATTTACATTATGAAAATGAATATGATGTGACCCACTGGAAGAATACTAAGGGTTTGAAACAGTCACAGTGTTATTGCATTGTATTTGATTAGATGTGTAATGTGATTTTCTGCAGATTTCTAGCTTGATGCGGTGCAATCGAACAGACGGAATGCCTCGCGGAGACTTCAACATCTATTTTGCCAGCAGCAGAGGAGGATTTGTCAGAGCTGAGGAGTATGTCTTTCAGTTTTTTTCTTTTAATCAGGAATCGTTGCTTTGATTGAACCAGAGATTTTTGTATTCTGATATAAATCTTGGTCATAACTATATTGATGTTGATATTGTTAAAGTGGTAAAGCCATGAATTTAAACTCTGTGTATGTTTTGGCTAATCCAGGGCAGTGGGAATAGTTCTGCTGGTGGTCATCCTGGCAGCTCTGCTCATCATGGGCTGCTGGTACTTTAAGAAGAGGAGCGGCTACAGATTAATCAGGGTGAGACCATCACACAAACATTGGCCTTCAGATTTTAGACTTGAAATGAAGAATTGTCTGTCATTCTAACAAATTAAAAGCAGATCTCAAACGTGACCGCAAATTCCATACATGCTATAAAGTGATTTACACACTTCCACACTAAATCAGATAAAGACAATTAACTGACTCTACAGATCTCTTTATCTGATCTTTGCCCAGATTGGTATACAATTTCACTGTGACTTTCTCTGTTATTTAATCTCTGTTAATTTCTCCTCTTTCCCCTCAACTCTTTACACATCCTTCTCTCCGCTGCAGAGCCCCAGATCGGGATCACCAGGTGTCACAAGGGGCCAGTACTCCGAGGCCGGACCTTCCGCAGATAACAAGATGGCTCTCACCGACTTCGGCAGCCTCCGAACTGCGGTGAGGAACCGTACTCCGTTACATCCTCCTTTTACGTGACACAAATATTTTTGAATGCCAAGGGGGAAACATTTATGTAGAATAATAAATAGACAGATGGACTTCCAGGAAATAATGTTGCCTATCTTTCTTAATGACCCTTCAAGAAGTCACTGAGGGGGGGAAAAGTCTCTTCTTCTGTGCAACCCAAAGTCCATGACTGAGGGCAATGTTCAACACAAAGCCTCGGGGCTCTGATCACAGTGTACAGCACGTGAGGCTGACGGAATGGAGGCCTTAAGGAGAGATTATTGTGTCACCAGACGTGGGTTAGGTATTAAAATGTTTCATTCCCAAGGGAGGTATGCGGTTGTGTGCGCAAGAAAAGAAAGAGGGTGGGGTGGAGGGCTGGTTTCAGATCATATGAGATGGTGCTGATTATCCTTTCTTTTCCCACTGTAGCAGAGTCTTAAGAGTCTACCAATAGAAAGTTCAAGACTGTTTAAATAGTGTTTACGTTTTACAGAGATGCTTAATTTCATGTTTTAAATTTGTGGTATCTGATATAATTATCTGCTACTGAAGACAACAGGAGATCAAGTAGAAAAACATGACCCAGACAGAGTGTGGGATCTTCTTTCTAAACTTGCACCCATATAATTTGAATGTGCTCGTCCTTCTTATCTCCAGGTTCCCAACGCTCCTCCAGCCTATGAAAAGATTTCCACGGGCCCAATGCCTCCTCCCTATTCCCCCTGAAGGACAGACGTCTGAAGAAGAAAATAACTGAGAACACTTCATCTGTTGCCTGATAACTTCTCCTGTATAACCTGATGTCACTGTCAATATAGTTCCTAATGCTTTATAGTTAAATATCCATTAGTAAAACAATCTCTCACTTTGTAAGATCACTCTCGTGTATTTAAACACAATGTATATATTCAAGGTGCTTTCAATAAACAATAATAGATGATTTCTCGAGAAGTCTTTGTGTAAGGAACCCATACAACACACTTGCTGGGGACAGTCGCATTGTTTATTTCCATGCAATAACGTCCACAATTTTCAATGAAAGTGTATCTAGTAAATATCTTTTGAAAAATCTATATGGTAAAAATAAATAAATGTGACTTTATATGGGCGCAGACAAGTTGTACAAAGTCCTCTATCGGTTTATTTATATTTCTAAAAAGTAAAATGTAGTTCTCGAACAGTAACTAGTTGAAAAAAGGACAACGTGACTAAATCTGGATACAGAGAGTTGCATTGTTCAAACTGATAAATTAGAACAAGTTGAACCAATGAAGAGTATTCCAAATGTTACTTACTGAAGCAGTGTCCAATCGCATTGAAAAGTATTTTAAAAAACTTGAGCTGAAATTAGTGAACATCCCATTTTCTACTCATTTTGTTACAACAGTTGTCATTACTGGCCATGAGGTGAAAAAAAGAGGAAAGTCAATAGTCTATAACATTCATCAGGGCAACATCAACTTTTCCCACTTAAGAAAACCATCACAGTATACATTGCCAGTAAGTTCGATTGAGTATACAGTTTTACCTAGAAGATGATCTAACCAGAGTAAGACCTACTGTATCCTAAATGTAAATTATGAGTCAAACTACAGCTGGAAAACAGTTCTTTAACTAAATCCCAGGATTAATACAAGCGATGGATATGACTGATTCACTTTGTGTCTGCCTGTGGAGGCAGAAAAGAGGAATCATGTGTGAGTAGTGCTCCACGGGAACTGTTGGGGGAAACCAGCAGTGCATCCAGAGGTTTGGGGCAGGCAGTCAGCTCTGTGGGATGGACCTGGCACTGAGCCGTGCTCAGAACAGCCCCGTCAGGACTAATTAGTAGCTTGGATGCTACGTTGGTATGAAAACCCAAGGCGGAGGTCTGCAAAGAGAGCTTTCCAAGTGCTGGATTGGTCAGAAAGACAGGTGGGTGGATGGTGGTGTTTGTCTTCACTGATGTGATTGGTTGAGCTGAAGTGATTATTACAGTGCTGCTGGATGGAGGCGTTGTCCCCACTAGTGCCGTTTCATAGGTATTAACAGTACTTCCGATTGGTGGAACCGTAGCAACTGGGAGCGTTTGCATCCTAGATACAGTGCTCACAATTGGTGGGACTGCTTGTGTTCGCGTGCCGGCAAGCACTGGTTGCATGAGGGCAGGCACCTGCTTTCTGATGCAAGTGTTGCTTAGTCCCGTGTGTAGTAAAGCCTGTGATAGAGCTGTGGAGGATGCCGCCATTCTAACTGCTGTCTGCTGAGGCCTTGTGCTTTGACACTGCTGGGCAGCAACAGAAGAAGGCAGAGGTGTGCCTGTTATCAGAGGAGCTGCGGCAGAGGACATGGGCGTTGGAACTGGTATAACAGGACTGGACAGAGATACTGCCGATGGGCTGGGTAAAACTGACAGGGATGAAAGAGGGACTGAAAATCTGGGCAATGAGTGTGCTGCTGCAGATAAGACTGTGGTTGAACAGTTAGCCTGCGTGGCTGTGCCTGCAGGTAACCTAAATGGAGCCGGTGCTGAATGAAAAGCAGGGGCGCTAGTTACCACTGGGGAGAGTAGAGACGGTACACTGCCTAACCTGGGTGGGGGTGAGACCAGAGTGGGTGAACCTAAAGGAGATGATGCAAAGTGACCAGCCTGCGCCGATGACAAGCTAGGCAGAGCAGACACATTTGTTCTACTGTGTAACATTGTTGAGCCGAGGCCAGGTGCTCCTGTTAGTTGAACTGGTTTGACATTGGGAGTGGTTGCTAACAGTGTCGGACCAACAGCAGGGGAGCAGGTTACAAAAGGAGAACTCACAGCGGGTACACCAGGTAGCCTAGCTGGGGACTGGGGTAAAACTTGAGGGGCTACAGAAGCATGGCTTGCCCTTTGGGGAGGTGCTGATGCTCCGGTGCTGGTAACGCTGGCAGTAGGCACTTGCTGTGGTGCGGGGCTAGAGATGATAAGGACATGACTGCCTGGACCTAAACCCTGGGGAGGGACTACAAAGCGTGCATTGTTAAGAATGATCTGAGTGCCAGCTGCGAGGGGTGTAGACGTGTTGATGACTACCCTCTGCTGGATCGTGCCAGTAGAAGGGGTGGAGAATGGGGGACTGGTGGTTGTTGCTGAGGAAATGGATTTGTGGGTATAATTTTGAGCAAGTTGAGAGGAAGATGAGAAGGAAGTTTCCTCACCAATGCCACTTTGGATATACGATTGCTGACGGACATGAGTGGGTGTCGTGGTTTGTGCTGGACGACTCTGCACAGTAGTGTTTACCTGAGCAGGAGTGCTGCTGGGTGGTTCGCTTGCAGACATACTGAGGGGCTTCTGGATCGTGTTTCCTGCGGGCAGAGTGGCAGCAGCAGATGTGGACATGCCTGTCTGGTAGGGCATAGTGAAGGAAGCGGTACCCTGGTGTGGATAGCTGGAGGTCAGGGAAGCGTGAGGGGCATGCTGTGCAGGACAGGGTGTGAGGATGTTTGTGACGGGGACCAGTCCATGGGTGGCAGCTGTGGGACAGCCTGTGTCTGAGAGAGAAGTGCTTTTGGAAGGAGAACGTGACAGGGCACCAATGGTCTGTCCATTGGTTGTCGTCTTTCCTGACAACTGGATTTGAACCCCTAAAAACACATTATATAAACATTTAATTCAAGAGCTTGATATTGGTACTAGGACTGTATTTTGGGTATGAGTATTACAAGTTGAGATGGGTTTTTTGGTCTAACAAAAGTAAGGTTTTTGAGATAAGTATTTTGTTTTCACTACTTTCCTCGTCTCTGACAGCCAAGTTCCTGCAGTAATACTTTCATTTTGACAAACTGCCTATCAAAGCATCATTATAAATATAAATATATTTGGAAATAGTCTTCCATGTTTCTAAGTGAATCTTTGTTAAAGGTTGACCTGGACATAGGCTTATTATTTATAGACTCATGTAATACATAAATGTGTACATTAACATTTTTACTGATTTTCTTAATATTAACTAAAAAGTACAATGACAATATTCAATACTGCAGCACCTAAAAAAACAAATGCATTTCTCCACATACAGTATAAAGTTTGCCTGCACAAATTAATATATTGAATCAAACACAAAATACAAGAGTCATGAGAATTCTGGTAATATATCACATCATACAAACCCACCTGAGGGCAGACTGATGTTCTGGACCATGGGCGATGCTTCAGTGCTGATGGGTTGGCCCGGGCTTGATCCCATCTTTAGAGTCTGATGTGGTAATGAAGTGGTCAGCTGCTGTCCACTGGCTGCTGCTGCTATCGCCTGCTTTGGAATGCTTCCCATGAAGGTGGGGGGAGATGTGGCTGAAGGCTGGCTGATAAACATGACTCTGGAGCTAGTAGGTGACTTTGTGGAAGAGGTTGTGCCTTTTGATAAAGCTAAACCCGAGGTGGGGGTTGAGGAGGGAGTGACCAGGATGAATTTAGTTACTTGGGATCGCTCGTCTGCAATGAGCCGTTTTACACCCGTCTTGCTGACTTCTGCTTGTGTGAGAACTTGGGGAACACCAGTGCTACTCAGTGATGGGACAGCGGCAGGATTTTTCACCGATGAAGTTTGGAAATGTGAAGCAGCAGCGGCTGTCTGTGCTAGCTGGCCAATCTTTTTTGCAGCTGTAGAACAAGCTGAGGTGTAAGAGTCTTGACTTAGTGCAACAGAAGTAGCTGTAGTCTGGCTTCCTGGGACTGCAATGGGAATGCTACCAGTGACTGCAGTGTGCATGGGGGATGTGAGAGTGGAAAGAGTCTTTAAAACCGAGGGATCTTGCTTCTGAGGTTGGGCCGCTGAGACACTCGTCACTGCTGGGATGCTGAAAGGGGACGTCTGAGCCGGAGCAGATGGAGAAAACGCCGTTGACGACTTGGATACCAGGAAGGCTTTAAACTGAGGTGAGATGGTGATGACTGGACTGGCGGGCGAAGAGCCAAGTCCACCGTGGCCTGAGGATGACTGAACTCTGACGATGCCCGTGTTGCCTCCTCTAGTTGTCACCAGGATGGACTGCGAGTCGCGGATACACACGGTCTTGAGCTCCTGCTTAAGTTCTTTAGATTCAAGAGGCTCAGTAGAAACTGCACTGGAAGGAGACCTGATGGATGAGAGGTTTGGCATGACACCGTGTGGTGAGCTAGCTTTGGGGCTGCAGATGTGTGCCCTCTTGAACCCTGCTGTGTTCAGGACCCCCTGTTGCTGACTAGGGGGGAAAGAAGGAGAAGGTGTTCTCACTGTCCTGGCATCTTTTAAGGGAGCCACTTGCTGAACAGGGATTCTGTTCTCAGGGATGGTGAACCCAGGCACACTGGTGGAAAAACAGAAGGGGCTGGCCACTTTAGAAACCGGGGCCTGAATGTCCTTTGATTGCTGCTGATGTAAAGACGGCGCCTTTTCTTCAGCTTTGGGAATAAGAATATTAGATGTTAGAATCACCACTTGCTGCAAGCTGTCTTTCCCAGGAAGCGGAGCCAGCCCCTCAGGAGCCTTGCACACAACCTGGACAGGACTTTTTGGTACAGTCTGGGTTGGTTTGGCCTGTGGTGATTTGAGAGGAGCTGCCGTCACTGTGGCCATTCCTGACTGCCTGTGTACCTGTGTGTGTTGTTGTCCTTGCGGCTGCATTTGTTGTGAGAACTGCTGGGAACTGGATTGAGAGGTTTGTGCTTTTGAGAGTTTTGTCGTAACCATTGCCGAGGCAGGCAGGGAGAACAAAGACCCTTTGCTCTGTCTGTCTATATTGTTGAACCCTGAACCATCAGCAGGCCGTTTCATTAAGGTCACTTTGTTTCCCACACTCTTAGCCAGCAGGGTGGGGATGGGCGTGTAGCCCTTAGGTAATCCAGTGGTGGGGTGGAGGATGGTGGGTCTGAGTGACAGTGGAGTCTGGGCTGGTAACCCTGGGGCGCATGCTGAGTTTGGGTCCATGGATTGATTTGATGGGATCAGTTCAGATGTAGACGGTGGCCCAGAGTCAGCAGTAGAAGCAATGTTTCTGCCGCCAGCCTGAACTCTTGGTAGCAGACTGACACCTGTCTCTGTGCTGGACAGAGGGTGTTTCAGGGCGATGGGAGGTGTGTAGGTCGCCACGGATTCTCCACCAAAACCCCTGGCACTTGCTGAGAATATAATACAGATGTCTATTAGGGTTGCATGGATGAGTTGGTCATCTAAACAGTTCAAACAGACACGTAGAGACTGGGGTTGGGCAAGGTCTACTGAATTGACACAGGGGCAATGATTAGCAAACATCACTATTCAGAGTAGAAAACATTTCACTGCAGTTTCTAAATTTTAGCAGGTGCTGACTGTGGTACACCCTCAGTTTATTAATTCATCAAGGACAATTAAATACAATCACTTAAGGGCACAGGGGTTTTAATTAATGACTTTACCTCCGCTCCAAAGACCTCTAGGTACCACATGTTCAAAGTCTTCCTCTTCTGATCTTCTATAAACATCTGTGAGGGAAAACATGTCCTTCCCAAAATCCCTCTCTTCCTCTTCCTCTTCATCTGATGACGATGATGAAACGCACTCCTCACGCACAAAATTATTGTACTCGGGGTGCTTCTTGAAATCATCAAATTCCTTCTTCAAACGAAGCCTGATACAGAAGCATGACAATAAAGATATAACAGAAGTTTCTTTTTAGTACAATAACAAAAATCAAACAAAGAACAGTTTCATCAAAGTGGTTTTTAATACTCTGCTTTATGATCATTTAAATGTGAAACGAGTTGTACCTGTTCCTTTGGTAGGCCTTTACAAGTTTGGGTTCCCAGGGTGAGAGCTCATTCAGTAGTCGGATTAGAGTGCTGTGGAGGTCCTTTACTGCTTCTCTCCGATGATACCAGCGACCCTGCTGGTAAAAACATGTAAAAGAAATATTAGAAATCAATAAGTCATCAGCAGGAGATCGTTTTGTTTTGTATTTTCCATTAAATAAAGAAGGCTCTGCGGGGGATTAGGAGATCGTCTCGACAGAACTGGGATTATCACATACCAGTCTCTTCTTAGTGCTTTCCAAGTCATCAAGCTCATCTTCTGTCTTACTTATCAGCTCTCGCAACTCTTGAAGACTGGTGCAGACCAGCTGCAGAGGAGAAATAACAAACAAAGTATGTGTAATAGTATCTTAATAAAGAAAGAGAGACAAGAAAAAAGGGCAGAAGAATGGACCCTGAGGCTGCAGACTCAGATCTTCATATGCATATACTCAATTAATTAATAATTAATTATTCTCTATATACACTATATATTATCAATACTAGAAATGAATGTATATTTTGGCACGGCTGTGGCTACCTTGAAGGATGGTTCAGCTGAAGGTTCGTCTGTAATGTTCTTTGAAGATTCTAGATCTTTTCCTGTCAAAAAGAAAACTGATACAATCACCAAACATTCAACACCCTTGGTTTAAGTTATCATGTAAAAAAACTGAAACAGAATAATTAAGAAAACATAAAACTATCCTACATGTCACTGTGGCAGTAAATGCACAATAATAAATGAAGTCTGAACTTGATAAAAATCTAAAAGACTTTTCTTACCTGTTTTATGTTTTTTCTTCCCTTCTTTTCTCTTGATTGTTGTGGCAACTGGCCGCACTGCAGGCTTGGCAGCCTCCGCTGGGCACAGCCTCACCCTGTCCTCGTGCTGCAGCTGCATGTGCTCTCCTTTCACCGCCGGCAGCTGTTCCCCCCCTCTCATTTTCTTCCGCTTTTTCTTCTTAGTCCAAATTTTGTCGCTCGCCCTCTCTTCACTTGAGTTCCGAGCTCTCTCAGAAGATACCTGTGTAGCTGACCCTGATGTTCCACATAAGCATCCACGCCCTGCTGACTCAGCATTACCTGTTTTGCTTTCGTAACACTGAATACAGGAAGTCCTTTTGCGTCCCTGACTTTCTCCTTCAATTTTTAGCCCCACCAGTTTGGTCGGGGAGGCCAGATTCCCTGAGCGAGCGGGAGACCTTCCTGTGTAGCTGTGCTCCCCTACACTCAGACAGGGCTCCTGTGTATCTGCATCAATGGTACGCGTTGAGGACAATGAGGTGCCTCTCTTCCGTTTCAATCTCTTGGATTGATGCTCCAACTCTACTGTCTCTTCTTTCAGAGGTATTTTCACACCACGCGTTCTAGTTGGGCTAGTGTAGGGAAGGGCTGAGGAGTTAGTGTGTATTTTTAAGTCCAATTTAGAGTCTTCACAGGAGATGCCATCAGAGGACCCTGATTCAGACCCCTCCTCCTTCTTCAGTGACCAGAATTTAAAACCTTTATGTTCCTTCTCATCCCCGTTTTCCCTTTCGAAAAGGCCAAATGTCTCTGCTCTCCCCTTTCCGAAATCATCAGACTCTCCAGTGTCTATAGAGCGTCCGTACCACTCCCTGTCACTTTCGTTTCCGTCAGCCTTCATCCCATCCGACTCCTCTCCCTCTGTCCCTGGCTCCATTTCGAGCCTTTTTACCCATACAGAAGGGAAAGGGAAGGCCGGGGGTGCGCTGGGGCTCTGGCAGTAGATCCTCAAGTCTGCCCCACAAAAGTGTGGGAAATGTATATAGGCATTCTCCTTGCTGTCATAGCCCAGAATAGACTCCCGACATTCATGGATAGGCTGGGCCAGCAGAGCATCCTGCACACTCTTCTGTGTCTCATACACATTGTCACACAGGCCTTTCAGAAGCCACACGCGCTGGTAGAACGGCAGCAGGTGGAAAGGATTCTCCTCCATAGGACTCACCTCCCCGAGGGTGCGGAAAAATTGGAGGGAGAGTCCCAGCTGTTCAGCCCGACCTGGCTGATCATGCGAGGCGCCTACAACTCGATACCAAGTCATGACCTTCTGCCTGAGCTCTGACTCCCAGCGGCGGTAAGGCAGTGCAGGCCGCCGGGACAGAGTGGCCCTCCGCTGGGGAGGGGACAGCAGGGAAGACATGATTTTGGAGAGTAGGAGGCTGCAGCGAGGCATCAGCAAACAACGCTCCAGCTCAAAAAATACAATCTCTGGGAGGTTAAGAGCAGTCTGAGCCAGGCAGAGGAAATGCCCAATGGCAGGGAGTTCCCAAAGTGCATCCACAGTGTGGGGGGACGCCTGTGACAGCAAGGTCTGCTCCCACTCTTCCACCTCTTTGGCTGACATCTCCTCTGCCTCTTTCTTCTCGAGCTCACGTTGCCTGAAAAGTTAGAAAACATGTGATTTTTAGTTTATTTTTTGTAATATTTGACACTGTAAACAATCAATTTGTGACAGCAACTTTTAGTCTTCCGTCTTAAATATGTGTTCCCTAACCTCTTCTCATCCTTGGCCCTCTGTTGCTCCTCTTGCCGCAAGCTCTGGACCATGACAGACTCATGCCCACCAACAGTGATGGTAGCCAGGCTCCGAGGCGCCAGTCTCCTTCTGGTGGAGGTGCCCCCCGATCCACGTTCCTCCTCGGCACCAAAACGACCTTTAGAGGTCACTGCCAAGGTGGTCTTCTCTCGCAGCGTCCTTGTTTGTTAGATGGGGAGGAGTTACAGATGTGACAATGTGATTAATGTCGCTTTGAGGTAGCTTTGAAGATTACTATTAATGGTGTAATCCATGTAACTTTTTATCAAAAAAAGGATCATGTAAGCACTCACATTCATTCATTTATAATAATAATGACTACTGTTATTTTTATAAATGTACTAAGGACAATTTGTATTTATGCAGAGTAGAATTATGGAAATAAATCGACTACTTCTGTTTCAAAAACTGAATCTACTAAATATTTATGATGAAACTACCTTTTCCAGATCGTCATATGTTGCCATATTAACCTCAACTGATGCACATATATCGAAAACACCATTGGGGTCCTCTATGAATACAGTTGTGTATTGATTTTGAACATTTACCAGCTAAACTATTTGCTCAACAATGTAACTGCACTATGTTTACCTGGACAGTAATGTAAGCTTCTGCTCCAGCATAATTTCCAGCTTCTGAGCCTGCTTGGAGATCCAGTGGTCCACCCCGTGGTGGCGGTAACAGTTCTCCAGCATCAGCCTGAAGTCTGCAACAAACTCTGTTATTGTCCCATACTCCTGGCTGGTGAACTTCTCCTCCATCCGCCGCAAACACATGGACTGCCTGAGCTGCGCCTGACCCCGACCCCGGACACCTCCGATACCGTGCTGGGCCTCCTGGTGGCCGGCGGGCTGGAGGAACGGGCCGGCCATCCCTTTGTGCTTGTCCAGCAGAAAGCAGGTGAATATCCTGTAAGCTTGCTGGACCTCATGGTTCATATTGTCCTCCTCGGGGCTATTGCTGTTGGTGGAAATGCAGACCTCGGGCAGGGAGAGGTCGCTGTTGGAAAAGTCTGACATGTGGTCACTCTTTAGAGCCGGGTGGTCCATAGTCTCTGCTTCACAGGTGCCATTACTGAGCCCATCCTCGGTTGTCCCCAGGTCGGAGCTGAGCTGCCAGGGTGCTGGGCCCCGGTCGGCCACGGTTAAGTCTGGATTGTGGAACAGGGTTTGGCTACAAGCTGCTGTGATTTGCTCCGTCATATCTTCCTCCTCCATAGTGCAGACACCTAAAAAAAGGGTAACAGGTGTCAACTAGGGTGAACTTTGATATTGCAAACAGCCCAATATTCAAGTTATAACGCTTGAATAGCGAGAATAAACTGAACGAGAATTAAACAAATCAACAGAGCTTACTAAGCATTTATATCGGAAGAAATCATGGCAGAGAAATTCTTTGTTTACACCAAACAAACATTATTATTGCTGTCATGGCAGGTGCTCACATTAGAACAGCAACACAATAACAGACTTGGATGTTTACCTCATTGGACTGTCCTCAAACCACCAGCGGCTGAACTTTATTACATCTACACCTCTGGGTCTTTTCAAACTTTCCTCCTGGATCAATGACCTGCTAGCTTGAATCAAACCAGCTAATAACGAGCTAGCTAACGGTACTTAAGGGCAACAATAAGTAAACTAAGTTTGTCCTGCTCGCTAACAGATGCACCTACACATCTTATAACGTCACTGATCACGTGTGAAGTAAGAACACACAGTGTGGAGAGGCACAGCCGGGTTAGGTTTTAACCACATACCTTCTTTTCTCCTTCTCAGTGCAGCTCCAGACCGACACTCACCCGGGGCCAGACGAGCCGTTAGCGGGCTAAGCAGCCTCGGCTAGCGGGGTTAGCTTGCTATTGTCTCCGAGCTGCGGCCTGCAATTGCTGCGCTCGCTGTCCATTGTGGAAACCCTGCAGCGACCGAGTGTCCCGGGGACAGAAAGTTACGCGGACATGTGGTGTCCCCGGCGCACGGTGGCATGTCAGTGACGGAGAGGAGGCTGGAGGGACATGAGCCGGAGCGCGGCTAGCCGAGTGTCCGACAATGCACGCCGGCTGGTTGTCGCTAGCCATCCGGCTAACCGGCTGGGGGTTTGCACGCTGACAGCCGCTTTGCGCCGCTCGGGGTGTCCCAGGCTCAGCTCAGGGACAGACTAGCGCCATGTGTCAAGTGTCTGCGGGATGTCCCCGGGCTGGAGAAGACCCCCCGGGCTGGAGGAGAGCTGGTGAGGGACAAGTGCCTGGTTCCCTTCACTTCCACCCTGCGTGCGCCTGATGCTAACCTGCGCAGCCTGACGTAGCCAGCTGGAAGCGTGTCACAGAGAATTGTTGTTATGGTTTTTTTTTGGGTGGGGGGGTTAGATGAAGACACACACTGTATTTTCAATTTGTGTTATTGTTAGTACGCTGCTGCAATTATTGTGTCGCCCGATGTCAATGAAAGAGGATCATCATACCTTCAAAATAAGACTTGGTATTGCTCAGGATTCATAAAAATAACAAGCAGGAACAAACTAGAAGCATATGTGTGTTGCAACATTCATTCATAAGTAAAGTGTCAATGAAAGAAAACACACAGAAAACACATCAACTCGTCCTGATCCTCCAGCTGACGATGATCATGTGTCTCACTTTTCACCGCTAGATGTCACCAGTCACCAATCAACGACACACACGTGATTGGCTTATTATCATTTTTTTTTTAATGCAGGTTATTTGGTTGTTTCTTCTTCCTCTGCTTGTCTCAATAATAAGATGTACAAACTTAATAATGAACAACATAATAATAATGATATTATGGCGATGATAATGAGGGTGAGTGTTATCAGTAGTATTTTTGGCAATAAACAGTATGTCCACATTAATGGTGTAATCCATGTTACTTTTTATCAAAAAAAGGTCATGTAAGCACTCACATTCATTCATTTATAATAATAATGAATACTGTTATTTTTATAAATGTACTAATGACAATTTGTATTTATGCAGAGTAGAATTATGGAAATAAATCGACTACTTCTGTTTCAAAAACTGAATCTTCTAAATATTTATGATGAAAGTACCTTTTCCAGATCGTCATATGTTGCCCATATTAACCTAAACTGATGCACATTACATAGTTTGAAGTTTTATTTGTCATGGGTCATGTTGTCATGTTATTGTGCACAGGGTCAACAGTACAATGAAAGGTGTTAACGAGAATAAACTGGTCAGCTCAGCAGTGCAATAAAAAAAGAAAGGTATGAAGGTACAATAAAATTAAGCAACAACTTTAGTGTTGGCACTTTTGTAAGTATTAATATTTGACTTTTGTGTGGCAACTACAGTGTAAAGCCCCGAAAAGCTCCAGCACATAGCTATTCTTGTTGTGACCATATATTTGGGGCTGGTATATGTTAATCTTAGTGTGGGAATTAGGAATTGTAAACTACCTGAGAATGGACAGCCTGACAGACTAACTCTGTTTGAGCTGTAAAATGTGCAGAAATAAATGGGTAGGTTCACACTGTTGTAGAATTAGGTTGTAACATACAATAATTAAAACTGTGTGTCTGAACATATGAAGCACCGTTCATTGTTTTATTACATCTGTAATGTCTATCAGTGAAAGACAGAACTGTATTATTGTCTCACACTGACAGTTAGAGACTTGCCAGTGGCATATCAACGTCTCCAGCTGGGACAATTGTTAATTAAACACTTATGCCACGAGAGGCCTGCGCTTTACAGGGATTTTAGTTTAGTTTTAGCCATAAGGAACTGTTAGGCAATGGAGCTTTCATTCCGATACAGCCTTCTTTTTCATGCACAATGATGAAAAAGATGTGTATTGTAGTGGTGTACACAGATATCCATCAAGCACACAACATCGTTTTCTAAGTAGAGGTCTAAAGTGGCTTCTGCTGTTTCGCAAAAATAGGTTATTTGGAGGAAATGTGATATGGATTCTTTCAAAAATGCTGGGTTGAGGCAGTTTTTGGTATTACATGAATTAAGACAAATGTCCTGTCATGAAAAATGTCAGATGAAAGATTTATGTTTGAGTGTTTTTGAAGGATTTATGTATAAGGCAGAGGTAATTCGAATTACTTTATATTAGGCAATGAAATCCAAGGCAATTTAAAAAAAAAATGTGTATGTATTTATCACATGTTTAATGTAAAATAGACTGCAGATTCAGACTTTGATTCAAAAATAAAAATGCCTTGCAGAAAGCAATCAATTGAAAGCACAGGGGAACTGGAGTGGTTTAAAATTTGATTTGAAAATAGTCAAGAAGCTGGTAAAATCTGTTTGCATCCTAGAAGTTATTGAAGCTTTTTCCTGCAAACATATTCTGGGCCTGTTGGGTTTACCTCCGAACCAGAGGGGGGGCCCAGGGGTGGGCTTGTAAGAATTGTTGTTTATTTTATTCTAGAATGTACCCTTTATATTTAAAAAACGTATATTTACATTAGGGACGGGGCCTCTCTACGGAGGCCACCATGTTTTTTACAGTAGCCCAAACCAGACAAATTAGACACCTTTTGAGTTCTTATGACAATTTAAGGCTTCCACAGGTTATCTATCATGTTTAGAAGGGGAGGGTGAGGTGAGGAGTATTCACCTGCAACATGCAACTTCACCACTAGATGTCCCTAAACTCTACACACTGAACCTTTAAAGGCACTTGTGAATAAATAAGTTGTTAACCTGGTTTTAAAAAAATTGCATTGGATGGAGAGTTCCAAGGACCATCAGTCACTGTGCTGCACCCAGTGACTACAAGCTGCTTCTCACTGTTAAGCCAGGGGTGCCACTCTCAGACCACTGGCGCTGACCTCAGGGGTCTCACAGGGTTCAATCGGACTGACATGTCTGTTATGTATTTGAGAGAAGCTCCAGTAAGCGATTTAAAAAAGTGCAAACCTAATCCTGTGGGTAGATGTAAGATGATGGGTGATGGGTATTATCCCTCCTTTAGTGTATTCAAATTTATATATATTTATCTTGCTCATAGTGTATTCATCGTTCTTATATCATACAATACCTCTTAATACTGTTCATATTATATCTTATTTATTTACATATTCCACTTTAAATATGCATAATACTCTGCACTTTTACTGCCTTTTTTTGCACTTGTGGTTAGATGCTAAACTGCATTTCGTTGTATAAGTACTTGTACTGTGTAATGACAATAAAGTTAAATCAAATCAAATCAAATGAAAAGAGGGTTTGGGATCCACAGATGACCTCAGTGTATTGTATTTATACGGTTTAGCCATTTTGATTGATGTTCTTTCACTAACCAGAGCATTTGTTCCAAACGTGCATTGAAAACAACCTAGAACATCTGTAATAACGGAACAATAACAAAGGAACAGAGGTGCCCGCTGAGGTTTGTGATGAATCGGACTGACATGTGTCTGTTATGTATTTGAGAGAAGCTCCAGTAAGCGATTTAACAAAGTGCAAACCCAATCCTGTGGGTAGCCAGTGTTAAGATTTAAGATGATGGGTATTATCCCTCCTATAGTGTATTCATATTTATATATTTATCTTGCTCATAGTGTATTCATCGTTCTTATATCATACAATACCTCTTAATACTGTTCGTATTCCATATATATTCCTTACTCTACATATCTTATTTATTTACATATTCCACTTTAGATATGCACAATACTCTGCACTTTTACTGCCTTTTTTTGCACTTCTGACCCCAGAGGACCCCAGTGTGTTGTATTTATATGTTTTAGCCATTTTGATTGCTGTTCTTTCACTAAACAGAGCATTTGTTCGAAGCGTGCATTGAAAACAACCTAAAAACATCTGTAATAACGGAATAATAACAAAGGAACAGAGGTGCCCGCTGAGGTCTGTGATGACAGGAATAGAAAAGGTGATCTGCGCCTTTAACTGCGAACTCGCTCCCGACGTTGCTTCGCGAGACTTGCTCGTTGGCGCCGCGACCTCATGTGAGAGAGAGAGAGAGAGAGAGAGAGAGAGAGAGAGAGAGAGAGAGAGAGACACCTCCTGCCCGAGCCAGTCCGACGCTACCTCTGCAGAGGAGAACGCGATGGACCCGTAAACGCTCGCCACACATTTCTCTCTTTATCTCTAATCGCTGTTATTTGTTTCCGCCTCCCTTCCGCCGCGCGTAAAACCCCCCACCTCGCCCCCCCCCGCCCCCCCCACCCCAGCATTCATCCGAGGCGTAAACCAGGGCGGCGCAGCGATGTGGATCCAGGTTCGTACGATAGACGGGAAGGAGACCCGGACCGTGGAGGATCTGTCGAGGCTGACCAGGATCGAGTCCCTGCGGCTGAAGATCCAGGAGATCTTCAACGTGGGCCCGCAGCAGCAGCGGCTCTTCTACCGAGGGAAGCAGGTAAACAACACAAAGTGTGCCACAGCCATTACGCACAGGGGGGCTCTCGCTGGAGAAGGGGGTCCTCTCCAGTGTCGGGACCCATGCGAGCTTCCTGTTTTGATGGGAATTCACCAGTAGGTCTTGCGCAAGAGCCCACCCACCCCGGGGGGGTCCGCGGTGTGCCGGGGAGGATAAGAAACCCCCCCTCCAGATCAGACTTGCATGTGCACGGTGGTGTGATGATGATCCACTTTCCCGTTGTTGTGTGTGTTTGTGTGATTGAAGCAGAGCTGCGTGCAACAAATGTCTTGTTTGTTTACATTGCTGCGGCCAAAGAAAGTAGTACGAGGAAAACAAAAAAAACCCACCTCCATCATCGCTGCTGCTGTTGCTCGTTTGTGCAACTTCATCAACTCCACCAGCTCCTGATGGACACATGCAGCAGCCAGCAGCAGATCTGGGGTCTGTGATCGAGCTGCGTTATGATGATGGAAGGAACTGGAGGGAGGAGCGGACTCCACGTGCCCTGACATCTATAAGCGAGTGTAGCAGCAGTTGTGTTTACACGCTGGTGTCACTACTGTACACACCTCCCTCCCTCTCTCCCTCTCTCTCTCTCCCTCTCTCTCTCTCTCTCTCTCTCTCTCTCTCTTTCTCTCTCTCTCTCTCTCTCTCTCTCTCTCTCTCTCTCTCTCTCTCTCTCTCTCTCTCTCTCTCTCTTGCTGTATAGATATGGATATACAATCCAGGATTGTCTTCAAACACTCCTGTGAAATATGAATCTGGCTGGCAAGGGGAATAATTCAGGACTAGTTTAAAATCTAACCATTCTCACTATGTAATAAACAATTAGTAGATATTCAAAACGTTATATCCTGTAAAAATATCTTAATCTTTCAGTTTTCTGTTGCAAAGTGAGGAGCATCTTTACGTATATTCTGTTGTCTGCGACTCTTTATGTGTCCGCAATTTATTATTAGGGACAATGAACCTCTATTAAACAAGCATACTTAAGTCCAACATGTAAACATGCCAGAATAATCATGCATTCTATGATCGGTATTGTGATCACAGTGAAATGGTCAAAACAAATATCTGTATTATATGTTTTGAAAAGTTCTTGCTTGACTCCGGTCATCACACATCACATTTTCCTATATCCTACAGAGAACTTCAAATACATACAACTACCTGTACTGAAAGAAAAACATATATTTGTGGGCCAGTGTTATAACGTCACTTTATCTTGAGGTGGAAACACGTTGTTGTTCGAGACCAAAGTCAGACTAAAATAATGTGTCTTTAGTCGTAAGGCTACAACAAGGCCGGAATATTTAGTCGCTGACCACACACTGTGAAATCATGTTAAGTTAAGAATGTGATGATTCATATTTTATCTCCAACAGATGTTGGTGTAGTTTTTCTCTCTCCTACAGAGAGATTGAAAAAAAAGGGTAAAGTCATTAAATGCCAGCATGTGTGGAAACTGTTAATATGCTGCCCTCAGATAGACATGGACGTGTATGTATGTGTCATGAATGGATTCAATCTTTTTTTTTATCAAATGGATATTTTATGATCTAACACACACACACAAACACACCCACACACCCACATTCCTATTGTAAATGTAACTTTTAAACGAGTGCTTTTAAGGTGCAGTGCTGTGATTTAGCATAAATTTAAATTCTGTCCGATAAGACGTCTGTATCATTAACTATTTATGCGCAAGTATACAAACATGACAGAATCAATATATTACAGACAGACAGACTGACAGTCTCTTATGATGTGGGAGATGCTACAGAAGCTCCTCTATCAGTAATAAACAGAAAACAGTATACAGGTCAGGATGCTGGCTCCATGTTTTATTTAGCATCGTAGCAAAACATTACAACGCTGATATTAACACGGCATGACTCAGCCAAGACAATTATCCCCCGGGAACTAAACGGCCTAAATGATGTGTTGATCTCACATTATTGACATTTTGTCACACTTTTCCTTCACTCACTATGAGCCAGACAGTCTCATAGCCCGAGAAGTTCCTTTTATAGCGACTTATAACCTATTTCTTGTTGTGTGATTAAATGATAATGAGGCCGAGCAGACGTGAGATTGTGCGTCACGATCGACGGGTTCATTCTCCTCTTTGTTGTCGTGCTGTGGTACACTGCTTGTGTTATTGTCTTCTCTGTGAGGCTGTACTATATACTGCACATAATATAAACAGTTTGGAATGGCGATTACAGCACGTATTCTTCTCGGTGAAACCATTGTTTAGATGGCGTTTGTTATTTATGAGGTATTTCAGGTATTTGCAAATGTTCTTGTTCGCTTTTCTCTTGTGTGACTTCAAAACACCACAGTGACCAAGCACAAAGCAAAGACTGTCCTGCTTTTAACCCCAGAATGTGCTCAACAGACAATACACTACAATGTCCTACCTCGACATTTGCTTCATTAACACTTAATTAGCTTTGTTGTTAGAACTGTCTTCACTGTTGGAGCCGTGGCTGCAAAGACTGATCCCATGGAGTAAACCCAGTATTTCCTTCATTTCACAGGAAAGTGGAGTGGGGAGGGTTGATTAGGGGATTTCCACCAGTTAAGTAACACAAGGAATGAGCCTGTGACACGCAGCGTGCACTAGCCATTGCCCTTACATGCACGCAGCCGTGCCGGCGCTCTGTTAGGATTGAGACTCGTAGCAGAATAACTCAGTCTAATTCCCTTTTCAAAATGGCGTCTTGTTTTTCCCTCCAGCTCACTGCGCACGCTGCCTCCCCAGTTCAAAGTCACGCTTGCCCTTGAGTGGAAAGGGGTCTCAAGCCAGCAGCCGCACAACTTTGCCTCAGTGTTTGTTTGTTCGGCTTTTTTTTATTTTTTTTGTAATGGGTTTTTCAATTTGCCTGCGTGTGCGCTCCTCGTCGTGTGTCTCTCTCTCTTTCACTTTGAACAACGTCTTATATCACTCACATTCACGAGCAGGCTCACACACACCTTCCACTGTCCGCGCGGCCTTTCTGCTCAACGCCTACTCTCGCTTGCACTGGAGCCTTCTCATTTACCAAATTTAAAAAAAAAACAGAAAAGCTTTCTGAGTATTAACTGCTCTAAACCTCAGCTTGAAATGCGTCAGCGTGCTTCACATATGAGGCTGTCGTCCATTTGTTTCTCTCCCTGTGGAGGCAGCAACATGTCTCACGTTGGAATAGTTGGGCCGTCTCCTCTGTTACCCAGTGTCGGGCTGGAGGAAAGCTTCACCGCCTCCTTCCGCGCAAATAGTTGCTGTGACCTAGATATCGTCACAATTTGATTATACATGCATTGGTGTCGAGGCTGCTCGATTGATGGGTTTCCTTTGTGCATTGCTAAGCTGTAGATTTCTTCGTAGGCAATTCCAGGGGAAGCAGATTCGGCTGCAGCCATGCATGTACACAGTCACACCCTTCTTCGACAGATAGGCCGAACAAAGAGCAAAGACAAAAGGGGGGGCATTAAACCTAGTCGGGAACTGCAGGCTTTCCCAACACTCCCACATGTTTTCATAGTTTTGCCACTCCTTCCCTTAGCTTCACCGCGCTCAGTGCTCATGTGTCCTATCTCTGCACCGTCGACTCATGCACGTGTGTTGTAAAGAGTACGGCTTCCTGTGCTGTTTTTTTTCTTTCTACTCAGATTACCAGAGGTGTCCTCGGGCAAATAATCCCCGCCTGTATTTCTCACATGTTTGTCACGTGTGGGGTTTTCTTTGAGTCTATCATAGCACATGTTCAAATCAAAATCTGTTTATTGAAGGGATTTTCAATATATATAAGTGCAGTGCTGAATGGACGTTACAGAGACAGGAGGTAAAGATGATTACAACAATCAACACCAATGTGTCCAGACAGACATGGATTGGGCAATATAACTTCAGGAACAAACAAAACAAAAACAAAAACACAAGGTAACAACAGAAAAAAAAGAAAAACAGAGAAAAAAAAACCAAATGCAACGTTATACAGAAAAGAAAGAACATATATCAAATAAAATCGCACATGTTAAATCTATAGAAATTAAAAAGGTGGTCAGGATCCGTGCCTTAAATGTAAACATAAGAAATAAGAAACACTGAATAGCAACCTGCACTCACGTCCAAATTGATTTTCAGCTTATTTAATAGACAGTCAAACGCTGCTCGGGAATTAAATCCGATGCTCTCTAATTATTAGTACTCACTCGCTACCTTTTAAAGTTATTACACAATTCATACTTACATAAACACAGTTGGAAACGCAATTAAGTGAAGGGTAGGTTTTTATAGCCCCTTCATATATAGAGTGGTATTTAGGAACCACTGCTTGATGTAATAGAGGGAAGTTTGTAGTAGATCTGCACGAATTTGGACAACATGACAAATTAACAAAACTGAAATGTGTTCCTTTATGTGGACGAACGTCGAGCTGCATTTTGGAAGACGATTAAATGACTGTGATCAGAACGAGAGACAAAAAAACCACAAGAGAAGTGCGGTGGTAGACGCCACATCCCCTGTCATTGTTTTGGGGAAATCTGACCTATTTTGCTCGGAGAAAAAGGGTGAGGAAGAAATTGCGTTTGGGGTTTGGGGTTTGGATGTTGTTCCTGTGCACAAGCTGCTAACGTCTGCCCCTGCTAGGAAATCTCCTCTCCACCCGCTGAGTGGACGAGTTGTGTTTCACACCTTTAAACCTCTTTTTCAGAACTACATGCTGATACTGAATAGGCCTCCGTGAATTCTTGATTTATTGCTCTGACTCCAGCGATTCTTTAACAGCTTGATATATTTGTATCATTGTTGGGCAGGCATTAAATCTAAGTAAGTGTCGCTGAGTGGCTTTAATTTCAAAAGGATTTCTGCATTAAGAGCAGTTACAGCCATAATATTATAATAATAATTGCATGCAAGATTACAGCCTAATATCTCTACAACCCTAGATTTAGTCTTATAAAAGCTATTATTGGAAGTAGATGCAAAACAATATAAACAGATTTGTTCAAGGACTAAATGGGTGTCAGTGTAGATTTTGTCGCAGCAGCAACAGGTCTTTGTCTCGTCTTTGTTTGACGCTCTCTCTGTACTTGTACTTCGGTGTCTGTTGCGATAAGATATTAGTGTTTGAAAGATCACCTTTCAAATTGCAAATGAGAAAAATTAGCCCCGTGGAGATGTTCATGTTATTCCTCTGTCTCTCTCACGCACACACGCACACACACGCACAGATCTGGATTTCTGATTTGTTCGAGCCCTTTGAAAATTATCTAAGTCAAGTGTCTGTGGTTTGTGTGTAAAGCTTTGTTGTGATGTGTGTCTTCGGGGCTGAAATCTCCCCTGGAACACGTTGCAACATTTCACCGAGTCACATAATAAAGAAACGAGGAGCAATGTGCTTTTTTGTTACCCTGCATTATTAATGATGAGGAAAAGATCTCGTCTTTTATGATGTTATTCGTCCTGCACAACAGAAAACGGTCAACATGCCAATATTTCTGTCGGATAGACCTTGTCCCTGCGTAAATATATGAAGCATTTCCCTTCCCCTTGCCTGTTCAGATGGTGGTTCTCAGTGTTTGAGCTGGTTACGACTGAATTCGTGGCTGTAAAACCTCACAGCGAGTCACTGATCACTGTGATGGCGATGAAGTCACCGTGGAGAAGCAGGTACAATCAGCACAGGGTGAATTTATCAGGTTTGGTGCAGTGCGAGAAATTCTGTGTTTTCCTTTCACTTGAGTGTAACCTAGCATAGACAGCGCGGCTGCCTGCTGTTCAGGACGCCTCGTTTCTTAATGCAGTATCAAGTGGAAAAAGACAGATAGAGAGCGGAGGACAGACAATTACTGAGGCTAAATCGAACTCCGAGCTCGGAGAGGGAGATAGACAAAGAGCAGATGTAGACCACCAGTGAAAGACAGACAGACAGACAGACAGACAGACAGACAGACAGACAGACAGACAGACAGACAGACAGACAGACAGACAGACAGACAGACAGACAGACAGACAGACAGACAGACAGACAGACAGACAGGTGAGTATAGCAACCACTGTATGGCTGTGTTTGCACCGCTGCTCCTCTGATCTAAATTTCATGAGACTATTAAAAAACGGGGAGGGATGGGGAAATTGCGCTCGCTCCCTTCTATCGCTCTCCTGCCACACGCCTCCAACCGCTCTGCTCCTCGCTGTCAAATAACGAAGGGGAGCGAGAGCGCGAGTGGCGGCCATGCTTGTCTCTCCAGCACAATGGGCTTGTGGGTTTGAAGGCTGATAGCAAAGCTGATGTCTGTAATGAGTTGGCGCGTCCGCCATAAGCTCCATTCGGTAGGCAGTAGCCGTACTGTATACTTAACAGGAGATTGGTTGCGGTAGAGGAGAAAGATATGGGGCTTTTTACGAAATGGGGCCCTCATCGTTTTTTTATTTCAAGAGCTTATTTCTTTTTTAGCGAGAACCATTTCCCGACGCCCCTGTGCTACGCTGCCTGAAAGGATCCTGCCGTCACTGATGGCCGTGGCGGTGGCAGTGGGTTGGTGTCGGCAGAGATTGTATATACACGATTCAGGTTCATGGGGTTGGGGGGGATGCTCTCCTTTGGTTGTCATAGCAACCCAGTCACTTCTTTCCCCACAGCTACATCTCCTATCACTTTAATTCATGCATTCGTTTCTTTTATTTCACCGTAGAAAACCCGGGGTGGGGGGGCGAGCGGAGCTGCAGCTCAGTATCCATGTTGATTGTGTAAGATGTGTAAAAAAACATCCGTTCATATATAATCAGTAGTAAGGACAGGTTACTAGTCATAGGTGTTGATGTGTTTCTTCACCCGTCACAGGCTGAATCAGTAGAAGCAGTTGACCTTGTACGGTTATACGTATTTAATCAGTGGCTGAACATTTACCCATTTGAGAGCAGACAACAGATGTTGTTGCTGTGGACTCCTGAGCAACATCCTTAAACACCACTGGTGTGTGGATTTATTGAAGTGTGTGTATAGAATTGTGATCTGTTGAGTGCAGGATCTACCCACGGATGTTTTTTATTCTCACTCTGCGCGACGTTGTCTCCGTGTAACGTGTTCTTTGTGTGTCCTTGACGAGCTTCCTCGTGTAGCTGTCCGAGGCAGCCGTGCTCGTGTCATTGCGTGAGATGAGGAAATTTGGGGAGAAAAGAAATTGAGAGGGAATATCTGTGGCGTTGTTCGAACACACGTCTCGGGGCCTGGTAGAAAAATACGGTTTGCAGTCGTTGCCGTAACAACTAGTTGACAGAAAATCTTGGAATTATTTGCTGAAGTGAGGTTTTCAAAACAAGTCGGGGCTAAAATGTGTTCATTTTCTTTTTTTATATGCTATTACTTAGCACTATATACAAGTATTGCTTTTGCATCTGTACATTTGTTTGTTCATATATTTCTTTTGTTTTTTAGATGGAAGATGGCCAGACACTGTTTGATTACAACGTCGGCCTCAACGACATCGTCCAGTTGCTGATTCGCTCTCAGACCGACCCTCCGGACAGCCCCGGCCCCAAGGACCTCTCGGGTGTCGCCTGCAGCTCAGCCCCCCCGCCCGACTCCCGGCCTGAAAGCCATAAGTCCCCAGCTCCCGCCCCCCCTGCCGATATGGAAACCAACACCAACACAGACAATGGCGGCGGCAGCAGCATCACTACCAGCATCATAAAGGAAACCAAGCCGGACACCAGCGTCACCAGTAACTCGACCAGTACTACCAAAAATGGCTTCAAGTCCTCCAGTCCGGTCCGGGACCCCCAGCCCCCGACGTCCAGCAGAAACGCACTCGTTGACCCAGGATTTGGTGTGTACAAGGTGAGGATGACCGATCAGCTTCTTTGCTAAATAACGTTTAATAATTTCATGACCAACGAGCAAAGTGACAGAGATTCCTGTTGAGGGCTTCACGTTTGAAAGTCAAATTAAAATACAAACCGAGCAGATCACGTGCTTCAGTGATGTTAACAAACGTGAAACGACCTTGTCAGTGTGAATATGATTTGATGCCAGTGTTACATCTGCAGTAGAATAAGCAGCGTCTATGCATTGGCCTCTTTAGAGTATTATACAACAGACATCACCAATAGAGTAAGCACAGAAAGGAATCAGATTCTTTCCTTTGTGCATTTCTTATCTAATCTGCACCAGTCTTCCATTTTATCCCTTTCGATCGCGCAGTAGCCCAAACTATTTAGATATGCTGTTCTAGGCAAAACAAATGGAGCCTGCTTGTATTGATGCGTGTCCTTGTGTGAAAGTGTTCGTGCCAAATGTGCCCTTTTATTCACTCTATCGAAGTTCTCTATCTGCTAACCTGATTGCCTTTCATTTAAATGGAGTATAAAGCTCATGGCTCATCTTCCCAGGAAGGCACATGTCAAACCACACATAAGAAACAGGTCTTTAAATTTCTGTCACAAATCAACAAACACATTATAAATAGTGTACAGTCAAAGCTAATAAATCTGAGAGTCTATTCTTCTCTGCTCAGCTGAGTGTTACTGATCTTTGCTGGCTGACTGACCCACATGTCTGAGAATTATTGTGTAGGCCTGGGCTCTGCTTGTTGCCAAATGTCCAAATCCAGCATGCAGCAAAGATCAATACTGTAAGTGTAAGTAGATGAGCTGGAAATTGTGCAACTTCAGTGGATATCAAGGTCACATGCGTCGACAGGCTTTCGGCTTTTACTCAGTATTCTCAACCAGATACGACCAGTGGATGAAGTTCATATCAAGAATGCACATCATTTAACACTCATACAGAGAAGTGAGAACGTTTTTGGTTTGGGTTTTGTTGCACGTCTCCCTCTATATACATTTTTATTTTAATTTTTTTTTCTTCCAGGATTTTGTTGGTAATACTTCATATATGTCATCAAATATATCTATTTGCAGATTTCAACCTTGTCTGAGATGGTAAATCCACCTGTTATCAGTAATTTGAAATACAGTGAATGAATCAATACACAATAAAAATCACAGTAGTCCACGTTTAAATCTGCTTCATAGGCAGAAATCTAAAAACAAGAAGCGTGTGATGGATTTCCTATTCCTCTCTGAAAGTAGATTTTCACACTGAACTAACAACCTGTCTCCCCAGGGCATAAAACATTTTATCTACGGGAAACTTCCGTTCAAATTTATGTGATGTGTAAAACATGCAGAGACGCCGGTGTGTTTCTTTAAACAACAGACAGATGGGTGCGGGAGAGACCAGGTGTTATTTCTGTCTTTTGTGTCTCCTCAGATTAACGAGCTGGTGGACTGCAGAGACGTCAGCATCGGCGCCTGGTTTGAGGCCTGCATCGAAAACGTGACAGAGGCTCCCAAAGGACAGATAACGCCCCCCAAGGGCAAGGTGGGCCGGCCCCCCAAAAGGACTAACGGAAAGCTGGAGGCCGAGCAGGCCCAGGCCCACGGCCAGGACCAAAACACAGACAGTAACAGGAATAACGTTGCGCTCCCCTCGGAGAGCAACGGAGCCTCCACCTCTCAGACAGACTCTGCAGCAGAGAGCAAGGAGAGAGAAGAGGACGTCATTTATCACATTAAATACGACGAGTAAGTGACGGTTCGATACGCTGCCGTGTGTCGCTGCCGCAGCCGAACTCACTTCGGTTGCAGTGGCGAGAAACTATTTTTAACGGGTTGCAATGAAAGGGCACGGGGGGGAGGGGGGGGTCAGGGTAGCAGCTTCTGGGTCGGATCAACCGAAATCCTCCTGATTGCTGTTCAGGATTTGAAATCACGGGGCTGCACCTGGAATAGGAGAGTGTGAATGTGCACGTTACTCACTGCATGTGCACGACCGAAAATAATTTTGGTTCTTGCCAGTGATGCCGATGTTAAACACTCGAGGTGGGGTTGTGTGGCATTCTCGATACAAATGTGCACCAAACATTATACATGCGGTGTGTGTGTGTGTGTGTGTGTGTGTGTGTGTGACGTTGAGTACACGTTACGAGTGCATCGGTACGAGTGGTTTGGCGCATTGGGATTTGCAGCCTCTGCCGTCTCCTGGCAGTCCTGGGGAGCGGAGAGAGGGGTGTGGGGGGGGGGTTTGTGCAGTCGATGCTACCATTTGGACTCGTATCTCTCGCGCTCCCGCTTTTCCCAGCAAATTCATTCAGAAGCCCACGTTTCCATGGCAACTCGCGAGTTCTCAGGAGCATTACTTCTTTGCTTGCCTCCTTCAGCTTTGTCTGAAATTGCTGTGAACATGCCACTGGTGAGACACGCTCTCTTGTCATGGGATGCCGTGCTAGAGTAACGGTATCGTGGGTTGTTGAGCATTAAATCTGTTGGGGGGGGGGGGGGGGTTTCATGCAGACATCATTCCCACTGGATATTACTCAATATTTAATCTTCAGCGTTCTGCTTTGATTAGTTGTTTGCAACAGCACAGGAGTGATCCTGCAGGGACGGTCCAATAATACACCCCCGTGTGCAGCCCCCCCCTTCTTGTTTCAATTTTTAAATATTTACCTTCTTGCTTGTTTATTCAGATTATGCTTTTTTTTTGCATTCAAGAGGGAGATATAAATGACGAGGTCCCCGGATAGTTTGCAACCAAGGACATTGCAGAAACATGTGGATTGCGTCATCGCCATCTGAGCCACGAAGTAGCCTTAGCAACAAACGACAACGATTTTCTGTTCAATGACTGCTTGTGTAACTTGGCCTGAAAAAAACACTCAGTATTCTTATCTGTCCTGAGCGTCATTCCAAAAGAGGAGGGCGGGTAGCGTCGCTTCCCCTCCACACACACACCCCTGTGCATTAAACCATCCTGGACCTTTGAGTGGAAAGAAATGAGCCACAAAATCAAAGAGAGCTGCTCCCAGGAACTGAGATTGTGTGTGTGTGTGTGTGTGTGTGTGTGTGTGTGTGTGTGTGTGTGTGTGTGTGTGTGTGTGTGTGTGTGTGTGTGTGTGTGTGTGTGTGTGTGTGTGTGTGTGTGTGTGTCTGTGTTGCTCCAAAACAAGACAGCCATATTTAGTTTCATGGTTAAATCCTGGCTAAGGCAACTATAAATTATGTTAACGTAGCTTTCACATTGAAAACTTACTAGTGAGATTAACAGTATCTTCTTTATATTACAGTGTTGCTGCTGAGAGAATCTATTCAAAGAAATCCAAATGGATAATATTTTCATTATTTTCATTATTATCACCCTTGATATGTAGAGAGGCTTTGATTGGCTCTGTCAAATTATAAAAACTACATTTGCAGTGGAGGAGATCTCACCAGGATATAAAGCTGCGGCAGTCGTCGGCCATTATCTGAGCATGGCTGCTACCTGTGGGCTGTGAGAGTTTTAATTTAGCACCAATTTACGTTTGGCTTCAGTTTAGCTTTTCTTTCTCATACCCACCAAAACAATTATCATATATATATAATAATATAAGGGCCTTATCAACAGTTTTTTTGTTGACAAAATGTACACATAACGTCATTTGATTACTTTTATAGCCGGAACTTTATATCTGTATATTCTTAAATTGGCTAAGCATCAGTTTGTTCCTACATTATATGATGGTATATACTACATTTTAAAACCTAAAGTGAGTTAAACTGGCTTTTTGAGGAATGGAGATTTTAACTATGAGAGAAATCTCTGCCTCCACATCAGAGAAACATACTTCTGATTAAAAATCACCAAATTGGTCCTTTAAAACCTCGACCTTGTGACAAAACTTTTACAAAAAAACGCCTCATTGTAAGATTAAAGTTGTTTTGAATATTTCCTTTTATTAAGTTAAAGCTTTTCATTTTGGCCTCAATTACGCTCAATGCCCAGGATAAGAGAGGCCGCAGTCACTTTCCTTTACTTCTGAGAAGCAATTATACCCTGATAGCTTGTTTAGTGTCGGAGTATTTCTACCTCATGCTGCTTATCAGTAAATTGAGGATTTCTCATTTTCTCCCGTTCCCTTTTCTCCTTCTTTACGGTGACTTCAGTTAAGAACACACAGCACTAATGACGGCTCCAGAACAGACGGGCCCGGCTGTCTATAAATCATATCAATTTCACAACTGATTAAATACGTTTCTGAAATTTATTTAGGCGGACTTTGCTTTTGCAGGATCGTTGACATGATTTTGGTTTCTTGTTTGCCTGAAACTCTTTCTCCCGTAGTCCCACAACTCCGGCGAGAGTTGCCGTTACTTTGTAATGTGAGAGGTCGGGTCCGGCCACTGTGACGACTCTGTGTGCAGATTCAGTTCTGATGCGGCAAACGTTTTGAATTCAGACGCCCAGGGCTTTGCTGCTGAGGTTCTTTTTTTTTTTTTGGGTGCCCACACGAGACAGCTCCAGGCTTGTGTGGCCTGAAACTCTTCTTCTTCCTCTGTTCCCCTCGTGTTGCTCTCCGTGTTCACGCTGAGTCCCATTGTGCTCCCAGGTTGATGTTCCTCCGCTGTGTGTGTGTGCGTGTGTGTGTTTAGTTTCTTGTAATAACCCCCCCCCGTCCCATCCCAAACCCCCCTCCAACTAAAAACTACAGTAATCCCTCGGGCCTTAAAAAGGAAATCCCTGCACTGTGCCCCAGCCTCTTCTTCTTGACTGTAACAGCTCGTACAGTCTGCCCCCGCAGGCCCTCTCTCCAGCCAGTTTACAATAGCTTAAAATATGCACCACGGCCCAGTCGGTAACCAGGCAGAGCTTAAGTGCACACGCTCGGACTGGAAAACAATGTCAAAATGTCGGGTAGTGGCAGTAAACAGCAGTCATTTTTTTTGCCGGAGCTCAGCAGGCAGTCTGCTGGTTCTGCGTCAGTGCAGGCAGTTTGAGAAATCACCCAGTTTAGGCCCTTGCTTTCCCCCAGAAAATGCAAACACGTGGTGCTCGCTCAGGCACACAATCCTCCACTTCCCCCTCCACTTCCCACTGTGCATGAGGACTGGAGTGAGCAGCCCTGTTGTGCAGTTAAACCTCAGCGGCAACACATTTCTCGTCTGTAAGCATAATTCCAGCTATTGGCAGGCGAGCGAGCGAGCTGTCCGTTCATCTCTGAGCCAGGCCAGATCCTCACAGCTTAATTATGATTGGCAGACAGGAAGCCTGCACAGTTAACCTCACTTCATCCACTCCAACGTGGACGTTTAACACTTGTTCAGCTCTTCTTTGTGGGAAAGGTGGAACATTTGACATGGTGTTAATTATGCCACAGAAAAAAAAACAAAGACCCTTTTCATCAAGAGAAAACAATTGAGACGTGTGTTTCTCGTTGAGTCTTTGATGAATTATTAAAGGAATAGTTTGATATTTGGCAAATTGTGTTTCACCTGCCTGCCTGGAGTTAGATGAGAAGAAAGATGCCTCTCTCATGTCTGCTGGGTGAAACAGGGGAGACAGCTAGATTTGCTTTGTCCATTCCACCCACTAACCCCTAATCTTTCTCTTTTATTTAATCTGTCCAAAAACCCAAGTGCGAAAATGACACGTCGTAGTTTTACAGGGAGGGCGGGGGTCATGTGTCGGACTATTTATTGGCTGTGGGACGTAACTTCCTGGAGTCTGGGCTAGTTGCCTGGCAACCTCAGGTGACGTCAAAGACGACAAGACCAGCATTGTGGTTGGAAGGTGAACAGGCATATTTCCCGAAAATGTTGAACCATCCCTAGCCGTTCATTTCAGTGGGGTCAAAGGTTTAAATCACACCTGTTACATATCAAATGTTTCTGTTATGTCTGGATTCAATAAAACAAATGTTGGTCCTGTACAAATACGTTCTGTGGACTGACGCATGTCTCCACACACAGGAGTCCAACTTTCACTAAACTAAGACCAGTGTTTTGCCAGTGGCTGTAAGGTCGCTGTATTAAATTTCAATTTGGGCGGAGGCCATAGTGCTGAAAATCCATCTTAATCCTTGGCTTTAAAAACACCAGTCAGAAAGCTGTGTGCAAATGTGTCATAGAAAGTACAGGCGAGTCTTTGACAGTCTCCAGGATTTGACTGATGGTTTTGCTTTGTAGAGGGAAAAATGTAGTAAAGTTATTTATGTTAAATCATTTTTCCCTTTCTGTGTGAGAAACACTTCTGACACAGTTTCAGGGAGAAAACATATTATTGTATCTGTGGAATTTGCCCCGAGGATCTAACGTCTAAATCTGGTCGTCCATGTTTAAATCCACATGTTTGGTGCGGAAAGTATTTTTGGCCGTGTTTCACTTCCAGTGGAGTTTCGAAGAGGTTTTTCTTTAAGTACATCTTTGCTTAAACTTTTATTAAAATGTTGTGCTTTGCTGATTTTACTGATTTGATAGAAGGAGGCAGATCAGGTGGCTGAAATCGCATTTGCCAATTCAATTGCTTAATAATCAGATTTTCTTTCTTTTCGTTGCTTTTGTTTACAGGCATGTTCCTGCACAGGGAGGTCTATATCTTTATTGCATTCTGCGGCTTACTGCATTGAGCTGTTAAATAGCTTCTATTACGTCCATCTGTTTCTACTGAGCACATTGTTGTATAATAGCTTCTTTTTGCTGGCCAGAGTATTATAATGAGGACATTGTACATTAGGATACAACTGATCAAGTTCTCAATGGCAACTCGACCATCTCATGGCTAATGAAGCCAATTTATGTAAGCAATTATCAAACAAATATAAATATCTCACACATCTAAACCTTTTCCCTCTTTCCCTTTTCTTTCTCCCGCAGCTACCCGGAGAATGGCGTGGTGGAGATGCGACTGCGGGACGTGCGGCCACGCGCCAGGACCCTGCTGCGGTGGGACCAGCTTCAGGTGGGCATGCATGTGATGGTCAACTACAATATGGAGACGCCGGAGGAGAGGGGCTTCTGGTTCGACTCCGAGATTCAAACGCTCAACCAGGCCTCTCGCACCAACAAGGAGCTCCGAGTCAAGATCCTCCTCGGGTGAGGATCTTCCTCCTCGGCGGGAGGGGGGCGTTAGGCAGTATATAACTATTTCATTTTCATATCTCTTTGCCAATTTTGTTTAGTTGCTTACCACTATGTGTGCCTCCTTTACATGTGTCACACTCTCAGTAACACTCTTTTACATCTTCCTCTTTGGTTTTCTGTTCTCGTGCTCTCATCTCTCTCTCTCTCTGTCTATCTCTCTCGCTTTGTCTCTGCCTTTGTCTCTCTGTGTCTCTCGCCCTCTGTCCAGTGGTCCCGGAGATGTGATTGGGGATTGTAAGGTTCACTTCCTGGATGAAATCTACCAGATGGAGAAACCAGGAGCCGGCGCACTCTCAGCTGCGGATGGACAATTTAAACGTATGCACAGACGCAGAGAAACTAGTGACAACAACTTTATATAATGTAGCACTGCCGTACCAATCATCCACCTATTACTCCTGTTTCTTGGCTGCAGGGAAGAGCGGACCGGAGTGCAAGCACTGCAAGGCCGACCCCGAGGCCGAGTGCCGCTTCTGCTCCTGCTGCGTGTGCGGCGGCAAGCAGGACGCTCACATGCAGCTGCTGTGCGACGAGTGCAACATGGCGTTTCACATCTACTGCCTCAACCCGCCGCTGGCCACCATCCCAGACGACGAGGACTGGTGAGCGGAGCCGAGCAATTAGCCCCGAGATGCAGCGATACACAGCTAATTTAATCAGCTTTATTAATGGTGTTGGGTGTGAGCTGAAGTGCATTTCAGAAGTAATTAAACGGTGATTGAGGTTAAAGTCAATATAAAATAATGACACAACGCAGACACAGCCGTGAGTTTATCTAATGCAGCGGCTTTGAAAGTGTCTCTCTGCCAAATAGAGATGAGGGTGTGAATGAATGTCTGTTTCTGAACCTTCCAGCGTTGTGCACTGCTTTACATTTCTTAAACACACAACTGATGGCAGCATTCATAACTTTTATTTCTAATTTCCAGGTTCTGTTCAAGTTAAATGTTTAAAAATCAACTCCACACATGTTTTAAAGCATAGGATAGTCTGATTAGAGCTCTAATTTGTTTGAAACCACGTTTGGTCACAGACAATTTACATTAATCCAAATTTACCAAATCTCAGTGTCGTTTGATTTGATTTGTGTTGTGTGTCCCAAGGTGAACGTTGTTTCACTCAAATAAGAAAATAAAACACCGACCCAGACATAGTGAACAAATACTGCAAATATATAATATATCAGAGATTGCTAATAATAATTGCAGCCAGTTGTATTGCTTACATCCATATTTACTCTTCAAAGGTTTTTAATATGTTCAGTGAAATATAAGAGACAATTTACATAATTTCCAGAAAATATTTATCTCACAATTTAAGGTATCAAAAGAACAAATCTTAGATCTGTAACTGCTGAGTTCCAGATAATAAAACAGCATTCCACATTATTATTTTGAGCTCACTTTTCACTAAACTCATGTACACACTGTCCTGTAGCCTCAGACCTGATTCTCCCTCTCTGCCAGGTACTGTCCCACCTGTAAGAATGACACCAGCGAGGTGGTGAAAGCCGGAGAGAAGCTCAAAGCCAGCAAGAAGAAAGCCAAGATGCCTTCGGCGACGACCGAGAGTCAAAGGGACTGGGGAAAGGTGAGAGCCACCGGGTGGACTGACAGCTGCTCTGTAGCACCGGAGGAAAAACAGGAAACCCGAGAGTAGGCCGGCGGTTCATCTTCAAACCGACGAGAAGTAGCAAAGTCGACATGGATGAATATAGAGAAGAAGTTTGTGTCAAAAGTTTCTCAGCGATATTAACTTTTCCCAGATTTTAAAAAATACAAAAAAATGCCTCTGTGTCTTTTCGGCCCACTTTAGCAGCTCAGTACAAGAGATAGACAAATCATTTTCAGCTTTATGATAAAAAAATGTGTCCTATCACAACCACTTCCCGAGAATACTCAGAATTTTTTAACCGTTACATTTTACATCTGGAAATGACATTTTCAAATCCACTTGAGACCGAATCCAGGCAGTGTAACCCATCGGGAACTCCAAATAATCAAAGAGTCCCTTAAAAGAAGACAATGTTCTTTTAAGGGACTCTTTAATCGAAGGAGGCGATTGTGTATCAAAGACACAATCGCCTCCTTCCTGAGCTGTGTAGACCGTGTAGGTCGCGTCCTCTGAATTGGGACAAAGCCATCGACGTCCTCCTCAGGGTTTATATTCAGGCATTCACATTTTCTTCCAATTACTTCTTGCGACCCTGTTCATTCCTCAGTGTACCTGTGTATAATATTGTGTTATATTAAGTGTATTTGGCCAACGCACGTAAGGACGTAGGAAGGGCCGTGAGGGGCCCGGAAGGGCTCTTGCGTCTCCGTTCCGTGAAAACGCAGAAGCATGCGCCGGCCTTAAAGGCCGGCGCATGCTTCTGCGTCGTCAGGGGCCCGCAGGCACGCAGCTGTAACGCAGGACTCGTTCTCATTCATGGTTCTCCAACCGTTGCGCGTGTTGCCATGCAATTCCCCGCCAGAACACTAGGCGCAGTAATGTTTTTTGTCGAAGTCGGCTCTTCTTCGTGTGTTGCACGAAGAAGAGCGATTTATTTACATCGCCACGGCGGCTCCGCAGAGCCTTTTTCTGGCGGAAAAATCCGCCGGTTAGTGACGGGTTATACTAGTGGACATAGTGTCGGCTCTCTTCTGCCAAGTGCTCTTCTATCTGGTCCATATTCGTTCTTCTAAATCCTCCGTGGTTACCGGGCATGAACCGGAAATGATGTAGTCAGCAGACCAATCACAGCCCTCGCGGCCGGGTGACGCTTGCGGGGCTTTGCCGTCTAGTTAGAAAAATTGGCCGACGCACGTAAGGACGTAGGAAGGGCCGTGAGGGGCCCGGAAGGGCTCCTGCGTCTCCGTTCCAGTGAAAACGCAGAAGCATGCGCCGGCCTTAAGTTGTTGTCTGCTCTGCGTTTTGTGTGATGCTCAATCTGAGTTTGTATGTTCCTTAACAGACCTCGGATCAGATCAGAAGTTTTTAATCCAATCCACATGCGATTTATTATCAATTTAACTCAAGCTCGGGCTCCTGGAGCAGATTAATGATGTTGGCTTGATTTATAGCGTTCGGTTCCTCTTTTCACTTCTTCACGGTGCGTGAGGGCAACAGCTGGAAAATTACTTTCAGACTTTTTAGTTTTGGTTGGCAAAAAGGGAAATTATCTCATTCTAGTTGCTGAGGCAGAAAATAAGACAGGACGACAGCTGACATGTATTTAAATTTGTTTTTTATTTTTTCCCAAAAGCATCTGTTTAAAGAAGACTCTTTAACACTCTAACTCCAAAAGCTCCTCCGTGGCAACACGTTGAGATATTGTGTGGCTCATTTCCATTCTGTCCTGGCTACCGCTCCGTGGTGTAATGTGAACAATGCCATTAAGCATGACTTAGCCACTTTCCTGGAACTGCCAACGGAAAAATAACTCCTTTCTTTACCAGAATGCTCTTTTCTCTGAGGGGCTAATTGAAAACAGCCTGGCTTGTGTGTTTGGGCACCATTTAAGTGCAGTGAGTCACACAGCATTTTAACTTGACTTTTACATTTTCGCAATTTGATAACGCTGAAATGAAATTCTACTCTCTCTGCCGAACGTTTTTCTCTTCGCCCTTTTAATGTTGCTTGTCACGTAAAAGAATCGTCATTTCTAAAAGTAAAACATCCTCAAATGTTCTTCTTGTGATTCATCTACCCTGTGCTTAAACATCACACAACTACGATGTTCTTCCTGCATATGGACCTTTTAAAATATATTTTTGTGTTCTTCCTTCTGGATGTGTTTGCAGGGTATGGCTTGTGTGGGGCGAACTAAAGAATGCACAATTGTTCCTTCAAACCACTATGGACCAATTCCTGGAGTTCCTGTTGGAACCACCTGGAAATTCAGAGTACAGGTTAGCTACCATGACGGTGCTTCAGATACTGATCAGCTCTCAGTTTACTTTTTAAACGTTATGTTATCGGTACAATCTAAAACGCTGTTATCCCTTCAGGTGAGTGAGGCCGGTGTTCACAGGCCACATGTCGGTGGTATCCATGGACGCAGCAACGATGGCTCCTATTCGCTGGTGCTGGCCGGGGGCTTTGAGGATGAAGTGGTTTGTGTTTTTGTTTTTTTTAAAGTTATTTTACAGTCATAGGAAATAAAGAACTACGGGATTTCTTTCGGTAAAATGTGGCAAACGCTTCATGAGCATTTCTGTGGTGTGTTGTAGGACCGGGGAGATGAGTTCACCTACACAGGCAGTGGGGGTCGTGACCTCTCAGGAAACAAACGAATCGGAGAACACTCATTTGACCAGACCCTGACACACATGAACAGGTATGACAGTTGCCTTCCAACTACAAACGTTTGACCCCATTGATACGATCCATGATATTATATATTATATTATATTTGATATTATAAAAGGTAATGACTGCTTCTTGACTCAGTTCATGTTGAATGTCTTATTCAATTTCTGTCAGTTGAGTCACGCGTAGGTGCTCAAACTGAAAAACCCTTGTATGATATATTATTTGAAGGTATTTATTTAAACAATCATGTCTTAGAGGAAAGGTTCAAACAGGCCTCATCCAATCTTAAATTGAACTTTAAAAAGGCAGAGCTCACATATTTTTTACATCTTTCTGGGGTTCTTTTCTTCAACAACAAGCTTAAGGGATTAATTTCCTAATAACAACTGATTCATTAACATTCATTAACATCCCTAATCCCTGGACAGAGTTAGTAAACACAAAGCTCTTTCCCTTGGATCCCGGCTCCTGCAGGGCACTGGCCTTAAACTGCGACGCCCCTCTGAATGACAAAGACGGGGCGGAGTCGAGGAACTGGCGGGCGGGGAAACCGGTGAGGGTCGTGCGCAGCTCCAAAGGTCGACGCATCAGCAAATACGCCCCGGAGGAAGGAAACCGCTATGACGGCATTTACAAGGTACAGACATGGTTGTTCCTCTAGAGTTTAAAAACGGATAAATGAAAATGCTTTTTTCAAATTCGATGAGCAGTATTTTTTTTATTTTTTTTTAAACATATATTTATTGGTTTTATATAGTTTTATACATTTACATCAATTTACATACATACAAGAACCTTCCCCAACCTGAACATATGGCAGCATAAATGACAATAAATAATAAAAAAGTCACAGAAATTGCTAAGATATGATTACAACATAAATTCAAGTACAAAAAATTACAATGAAAATACTAATTTAGTTTAAACTAAATTAAAACAAAATTAAATATATATATAAGTAAAATAAAATACAGTCACTAACATGAAACAGAGCACAGCACACATTCCTCACACCAGATTAGACGCTTCACATTTCCAATGCCTCTTCAATGTCACCATTCTTAACAAAGTCCAAAAACATCTCCCAAATACTGTAAAGTTGAGAAGCTTTCTTCCTAACTACATATGTTAACTTCTCCAGAGCCAAACTCGACGTTAAGTTTTTTAACCAGTGGCCTAGAGAGGGGCAACGAACATTCCTCCACGTCAGAGCTATTGAGTGCCTGGCCTGTAGAAGACACAGGTCAATGATGAGCAGTATTTAATGCTTTATTTGCATGTGGATTTTAAGGTGGTGAAGTACTGGCCAGAGATTGGAAAGTGTGGTTACTTGGTGTGGAGGTACCTGCTGAGACGGGATGACCTGGAACCAGCACCGTGGACGCCTGAAGGACTCGAGAGGATCAAGAAACTGGGCCTGGCTGTTCAGGTCAGACTGGGAATGTTTTTGACCATCACTGTTTACACACTAGAGATATCCCATAATTCATTTCTATATTATGGTGGTGAAATTTCTCAATTCGTGGACGACTCTGCATCGAGGCAAAGATTGAACATAATCACATTTTTAGCGATGTCCTGCCGCTGCATAATTATAACCAGGACAGACGCACATTATCTGAGTGTCCCTCCACTCTCCTGCCGACCTGTGTTCACTTTGCACTCCAACAATAAACAGCAACACTGATCAGAAGTTATTAGGACCTGAACAGCACTGACGTTCACTTTGTGTTTGTTAATGCGCTCTATGAATCGTTTATGAGGCTCGTATATAAACAAGATGCGCACAGCCAGGGCATCAGGGTTAAAGTGACTGGAACAATCCAGATTTATGATCCGACCAACTAACACACACACACACTCACACACACACACACACACACACACACACACAGACAGGCTGCAGACAGGAGAGAAGTACATCCCGCAGGCTATTTTTTATGTTAAAGTTTAGAGTTTGCTTTTTTTTACTTCCTGGCTGCAACGTAAATATGAAAATTCAGCAGGTTTTTATAAAAACTCAGCTCACATCAGTGTGAGTGATTAGAAAAGAGCAGAGGAGCAGAATCTCTTGTTGACCAGCGGAGTAATGGACCTCCACACTGCTGGGGGGGGGGGGGGGGGTAAAGTGAAGGCTTAAGATGCAGCACACAAGTCTAAACTGCATGAAGGTCAAATCAGTGTGGAGAGCACTGACTGCTGTTATAGACCAACTGTTGTAGTCAAATTTTTTCATTGAAAATCTTGTTCTGTAAATTACAGCACACTTGTACTCTTGAATTTCATTTATTATGGTTTTAAAAAGTCTTAACTTGATGAAACCTGCAGAAATCCAGTTTATATATGTTTTGTGTCTTTCATGCTTCTTACTAAAGGCCACGATGAAGGACACCTTCTATTTCCTGTTATATACATATACATCTTTAGATTGGAGTCCGCTTGATTCTCATTTCTCCCTTGTATCTCCAGTACCCACCCGGCTACTTGGCGGCCATGGCCAACAAAACAAAGAAGGAGGCGTGTGCCAGACCTGGTCGCGGCGGCCGGGGTAAGCACCATCCCGGGAGGGGGAGGCCACGGAGACAACCGAAGATCAAGGAGGAAGAGAAGTTCGATGAGGAGGAAGAGGACATGGAGCCGATGGCCTGTGTGGAAGAGGAGGAGATGAAAAGTAACGGAGAGGAGATGACCACCAGAGAAAGTGGTGGGTGCTTTCACAGTAGAAGCTCAGAGCTCAGGTCAGACATGGTGTTTGTGAGGAGACGACAGGTGAGAGCAGCATGGGGAGCGACACTTGAGAGTTTGGAAATATTTGTTTGCTAAAAAACACAATAAGGATTTTTATTTTCCCCAAGTTGTTTTCTTAGTTTTTCATCCTTGTAGCCGGGTGGATTCAGTCCTATTGGTGTGTGTTGTGCAGAATCGTCACCAGCTGCAGAGCCTCCGTCTAAACGTGTGAAGATGGAGGAGACCTTCCAGCTGTCAGAGCAGCAGCAGCAGCTGATCCGAGAGGACACGGCCAACAAGAAACTCTGGGCTGAAGCCATGGAAAACCTCAAAGAGGGGCCGGTAGGAATCCCCAGTGCACACCGACACACTCAACACGTCTCCAGCTCCTCAACACTGTTCACACAACATCTCACACTGCAGAAGACTGAGAGACCTAAGAGAGAACTCACTGAAAACTACTAGAATGATACTTAAGTGATCATTTTAAATTTGTATGTAGATTAGATTAGATTCAACTTTATTGTCATTGCACAGTACAAGTACTTATACAACGAAATGCAGTTTAGCATCTAACCAGAAGTGCAAAAAAGGCAGTAAAAGTGCAGAGTATTGTGCAACATATATGGAATATTACAGTATTAAGAGGAATTGTATGATATAAGAACGATGAATACACTATGAACAGGATAAATAAATAAAAATATCTAAATATGAATACACTATAGGCAGGATAATACAGTAGTAAAAAAAAGTAACAGTCAGTGCAAATGTACAAATGTTCAAGTAACACACGGCCTGTGATCCTTTTTCATCCGCTCCACGTGTCTCTGTCTTTTTTTACATATGAAGAATTTCCTGCGCAAGATGGAGCAGATCTTCATGTGCGTGTGCTGCCAGGAGCTGGCCTACCAGCCCGTCACCACCGCCTGCTCACACAACGTCTGCAAGGTGCGTACTGAGTGGATGCAGTGTTTCCACATTAATGTCCCCATATGCCTCCAGCAGAAGGCCCTCCCCGTTTCCTGTCTCTCCTAAATGAAGCCAAAATGTGAACAAAAATAAAGAAATAATCCCTATTGTTGCATTGGCGTATCATCTCCTCTCTCCCCTCAGGATTGTCTCCAGCGGTCATTTCGAGCGCAGGTGTTCACCTGTCCCGCCTGCCGCCACGACCTGGGCAAGGACTACGCCATGACCCAGAACAAGATGCTCCAGATGCTGCTCGACCAGTTCTTTCCCGGCTACAGCAAGGGCCGATGAGGTCGAAATGAAAAAACCCATTTATACGTAGAACACGTACATAAACGCACATAAGCAGCCGTTCTGTGCACCCGTGTAAACCGTCAAGTACCTAGAGCTCCACTTTAAAAAAGCATCGCGCACACTTTCCGTACTTACCAACGGGCAAATGTATATTGCATATACAACCAGTTATTGTATACAATCATTCATACACAAACAACCTCAGTAGGGACTGACCTCATCTGTTGAACTTGGACTGTCTCCATTAACTTCACCAGCCTGAAATTCAACCAAGGACATTTTGAAACCTCCCTACTCACCGCCACAAAAACGCACAAAACAAAAGCCGCCCCCCGACTCTCGCACCCACTCATCATCTGAATCTCTTGGCTCATTTGACAGTTTTTTCGTCCGCTGGTTCCGTGAATGAACTGCACGTTGTTAGAGTGCGTGCTTCTCCCCACTGGGCCACTGGGTTCCTGCCAACCTGTTTGCATTTTGTGTACCACGCTCTGGAGCTTCACCCCAAAATGAGTGTTGTTCTCAGGAGGGAAATAAAGGAGGGAGGTTAATAGAGTGATGCAATGGTAATGTCACAACGTTAAAACGATCATACGATTAGAATCTCTGTTCATTTATGTACGAGACAAAGCACACAATCTTTCCTGACCTTGGAGCACTTTATTTCCGTTTTGTAGGTTAATCAGGAGCATTGTTAGCGTCCCGCTAGCTTCTCGTGTCACTTGGAATGATGCCACCGCCATGCTCCCAGCTAATAAGATTAGTAAATGTCTCACCAGGCTGGGTGAACTTTCAGAGCAGAAATTGGCAGCTGTGTCCGGTTTGTTTGGAGCGTCGGAGGATTTCTGGCTCCGTTAGAACCGTTAGACTTTGTGAGATACTTTGTGAGTCCCCCTCAAAAAATGATGAAAGCTCTGTCCTTAGATTTAATGTAAAAAAAATCTGCTTTTAAAAAGCAATTTCTGAAAAAGTAATCACTCCTAAATATAGGAAATAAAATGCATGTTACACAAATTATAGTCTTTCTTTAGCATGGCACTTTTACTTTCCACTTCCATGCAGCTGAAATAAAAGGACAAGATAAACAAGCGCACACGTCTGGATCTCCACCATAAGCACTATTGAAACCTCCAACACTATAAATATTTGAATAATCCATAAATGAAGTTCTCACATACTCGAGCATTACCTGAGTATTTCCTGCTATTTCCTCCGTTGATCAGATCTAAATGCGCATAAAAGATTTACATTAGATTTAAAAAAGATTTAGATTCATTCTCTGAGATGCTCGTGAAGTGTGACACGCGCCGCTTTGCACATCGATTTCAAACACGCTGTGGTCGTCCCTGGTGTTACCAAGCAACCGCAATCAATCAGGACTCCACACAAAGACGTTTGGCGTTGATATTAATCTGCCTTTGTTCTTCCTGTTCGAGCTCTGGGTGTTTGGGCCTGGATCTGCTTCTCCTCCATTCAGGAAAAAAAAAATTAATCCAGTGAGTGATTGCACAACCAGGATGAGGAGAGTCAGGTCCAGAGAACGGAGGTGCAGCTGTCTCACTCTGTCATGATTGACTCTGGAAACAAGGCCACTGATTTCTGTGGCCTCACAAAGAGCTTTTTAATTCGATGGCTCCGCAGCATCAGAGGCTCAGAGGCGCTGCTGAATCGTGCAATCGCTCCCCCCCCACACACACACACAGCAAATGAAGCCCCAGAGTTTCCTTAAATTGTTAATTTGTTCCATAATCAGGAAGTAACTGATTTACAATTATACTCCTGCAGGTTTTCAACAGCTCTTATGTGAACGTTAACTGGTGCTTGTGTTTTATTAATACGTTTTTGAATCTTTCAATAGGTGGCGTGTCTCATTACACTTGAATCCAACAAAACCCGTTTAAGTAAAGCTACATTTCTGTCTTCCCCATAGTCAGAACTAGTGGATTTACTGGTTATTCTGGATAATGTCCATGTGGCTTCATTGCGTAACCTAGAAACAAGTTTGCATCCCCGGGTGTCACTGCTAATCTACCAGTGAACACGGGATGTGAGCTTTCCTCAAGTGGAGGCGAATAAAAGACAGTGCTGGAACAATAATTATCCCCCAAATCTCAGGTTCAGTTTTTCAAACATTCAAAATGTTTCCAAATTGTCAATTCCAAGTCTTAGTTGCAATTGGTATTTGTGTACTTTTCTAATACTAGACCAGGGGATAAAAACAACATTTCACGTCTCGTTGCATTGCACATCAAATGTCAGAGTTTTATTTCGAAGCATCGTTCCTATGAATAAACCCCCGTGGCTGTGTCTTAAAACCATGCTAATCAAACCTAACCACAAGTCTGTCTTTAAGATGATAACCTAGACGGCCATAGGCCAACAAAGACGTGTCCTACCCTGTAGCTGCCGGCTCTTATTACCCTCAGTGTAAATACTAAACTAAACATTAATTCAAGACTCAACATGGCGATTGAATAATCCTAAAATAACAAGGACAAATGACGATACTTAAGTGAACAGATTTTTTTTATCCACCTTTAATTCTCCTTCAAGTCTGAACAGGGTAAAAGATTATTTCTTGTTTGATTATAAGCTACTATAATCTCGTTTTTTATTGCAGACCTTTACTTATATGTTTTAATCGAGTGGATTCAGCCCGAGCACTGAAACTTGCCCCTCCATGACTTTGTAATGCACTTATTTCCCTCTTTTAAAGGCTCTGTAACAATACCTCCACAGCAACAAAGACTAGTGACATTATCATTTTCATCCTCATCCTCCACAATAATCCGACATTTTGGTTTTACCTTCCTATTTGGACTTTTCCCATTATCGAAACTGTAATACACTGATTACTGAGGCCCAGTAATGCTTGTATTCTCCAGTTTGTCAGAGTAAAAAAAAGTTTTATTCTAAGCAGCTAACAAAGATTTTATTCATTCCCAGTACTGAAGTGGTACTTTAAAACATCCAGGGTTGGCAGGCCTGATGGGAACTAAAACCAAACCATTCCATGGAGAGCACGCAGCCAGCAGCCGAGCCGAGCCGCTGATCTGAGGTCTGCCGAGGCTCAGATACAATATTCCAAATATTTTCCAAGTGTGAATTAACTTTTGTTAGAAAAGCGTCGCCCCCTCGTTCACCGACACCATCACGTTCACCTGTAACAGCCTTCAAGGTAAAGCCATGTTTCCTGCCGAGCTGCCGGCTTGTTAGTGGTGACGTCCTCGTTTCTGTTCAACCATTCAGGATCTTTCTTTGTTCTCAACATGCAAGTACAATATGCTATATGGTCTTTGAAGCTAACTGTGATGTGCATTTTCTTCCACTGTCGCTTAATCTTGTTCGAAAGATGATTTTCTTCCTGGCAAAGCGAATCTCCCTCCTTTCTTTCTCCGCTGTGACCTTCGCTCCCTCTCCTCTCCCCCCCGCTGTCTCCTGCTCTCCGTGAACCTACAGTACTAACGATTTTTAGACGTCTTGTGGACGCTTGGCTTCAGTGCTGTGTTGTTTCTTTTTTTCCTTTTCTATTGCACTCTGTTGAAGAAAAACTTTTCTTAGAATGCTTGCTATTATCTATGTCCGTGCGCCATTTTTCTACCATTTTAGTTGCTTCTCTATTTCTTATTTTAATCATTAGACCTTTTTTTTTATGTGGCAACCTCCAGCATTGCAGCGTATGCCGGTCTGAGGAGTTCCATTGCTTCATATTGTGATCTGAAATTTTATACATGTCATAATAATACTTGATATGTACCTATTAAATATTTGGATTCCAGAAAAAAATGCTCATCTTCTTTTTGTCTTATATATGCATTTCCAGAATTCATGAGGCTAAGGTTACATTTTCACTACCGCTCCAAAATTATTTTATTTAATTTACAATTATTATAACCCAATTTTTACAAATAGGGATATTTAAAAAACAGTTTGTATTAATTACTGCTGATACTGTTGAGGTGTCTTTCTGTTATTTTATTGTGGAAATAGTTGCTTGTTTTAAAGTGTTAGTTCAATGAAAAGCTTAAAGATCTAGTTTTGTGTATTAAGTTGAATTTTAGTGGTAGTAATTTGTTATATTTAATTGAATTAATATCAGCCTAAGTTAACATAGCTCTGGGCTAATATATTGTAATTGTGAAGAAAAAACCTTGTGTTTGTGATAGCTATTCATGAATGGGTTTTTTTTATGTTTAAAGTACTAAGATCATTAACTTGACGGTCTTGTCTTACTTGGAACTAGTTCTTTTTCCTAAAGATTAGAAATATAACATGTAAGTTATTGAGACTATAAGTATTTGCACAGCTACTTTGAATATCAGTAAAGCAACGCAGGTGTATTTGTATATCACAGTTTAACAAGGCGATTCAGAGGACTTTGCATAAAACAAAAAAGGCATCAGGTCCCCTTACACATGCTTGAAATTTTTACATTATTCTCAATAGGAAACCTTTGTTTACATAACTGTAGACTGCATAGACACAACTTTGATATCAGCAATGGTCCTGTGAAGCCTCCTGGTGGTGTAAGTGTGCACTACAGGCTTTGGATCTCAGCCCAGCTGCTCTTTCATAACTGACCTCGATTTTTTCACCTTACTCCAGAAATTACATTTTGGTGAATACAAGACACATTGAGATTATTACAAAGTGCTTTTATAATGTAGTGTAGCATCGTGCTCCACATGCAGCAGCACTTTACAATCCAGGATATTAAATTTGGTTTAAACTTGTTAGTTGTTTTCTGAAATGAACTCAGGTCCAAGTCAACTCACAAGACCGGTTTTGTTTTTGTTTGTTTTATTATCACAGACGCACAACAGGTACCACTATGCAGGTGAGCAATGAACTCCTTATTATCATGAAAAACAAAAAGTTGAAAAGGAATGCTAATCCAAAAATGACACCAAAAAAAAAAATCCCATTCACAGCAACATTTTTCATCCTCCAAAATAAAACACTACAATATTGTCAGATACACATTGCAGAAAGAAGCAAAAGCACTTTGGATTATTCACTTTCTGTTCACTCTGTACAAACATACTCCTCGTAGGATCTTGAAACCAACACGTGCAACAGGATTCATCTTTCCTCTCCACCTCTAGTCTAAATGGATTCACTATTCTTTATGAAGTACCAATTATTGGGGCTGTCGCTCAAAACCTAAAGTTTTAAAAATACTAATACCTAAAAGGGTATCAGTGCTATAAAACCAAACTGGTCCCGCTGAAATTTATACGTAGGTATTTGGGCAAAAAAGTTGAAGTTATTATTTAGCCAATCCAAAAAAACAAAGCTGGAGTACCCGAGTGTAAACCTGATGACCTTTTGTTGTACATTCAAGAATTTGACATTTCTCCTCCTTAATCTATCATTAAAGGAAATGAACAAAGCAACGACTTGACAAAAAATGGAAATAAGACAATTTAACTTAGAGCTATGACAACTGCAATTTAATCAAAGTCAAAAAAAAAAACAGTTTCCCTCGTATTTAGGTGACAACACCAATCAATCTTGAATGAAAACAGCATATTAAAACACACAAAGATAGATGGGGGGAGGGGAAATCAGGAGATGCACTGCTTACGTATTCCCTTGAATAAAAAGCATGGGGGGGGGGGAATGCTTGCATACAGAGAGCTACTGCTGAGGGTTTAACACAGACGCTGGGTGCAGATGGATAAGCTGGGACGGGATGGGCAAACATATAGTGGGGAGGGGAGAATGGGGAGGGGAGGATGGGGTGGGGGGGCTGCCCAGAGGGCTACTCCTCGTCCGAAGAGTCCCGATCAAAATTGTAGGCCATGAAGAAAACGTCGGGTCGAGGTGGGACGAGGGCATGGCCCGGTTTCACAATCTCAAAGCCCAGGAAACTGAAGGTACGCACCAGTTTAGCTGGAAGAAGAATGCCAGGAACGACAGATGTTAAAATGCAGCACACAACAAACAAAGCAACACAAATTGTGTGGATGAGAAAAGGTGCGCTGGGAAAAGAAGGCGGGTCGGTACGTACCACGATCATCTCTGTTCTTGTAAAAGCAGACAAACACACTAACGACTTTCAGGTGTTCTTCGGCATACTCCAGGAGAGCTGCGAAACTGTGGGGAGAACAGGAGGAGGCTTAGAAAATGGAACACTTAACATGCAAGACAAACACAATAACACCGACTGGATCTCTGACTAAATCTCTAGTTTATCCTTGAGTATTTAATGTATTTTACTGATCTTTGTACTGGTTTTGGAGAACAAACCTGCGGATTTATAATGAAACTATAAAATTGACAGGAAATTGAGGCACAGAGGTTTACAGACAGGCCAGGTCCAATACCTTAATTTCACCTACTAAAAATATTTAGTATGCTTTATTCTTCCCCTTTACTCCATGTAAAATGACTCAAATGTTCCACTGTAAGGATCTTAAGAGCTCCATTTATTTTTCCTGCCCTCACCTCTCCTTGCTGCCTTCAGGGAGAGGGTCAAGAGGTATCTCCACGTAGAGAGCGCTGCTGCTGAGGACAGCATCCCACTGTATCGTCTTGGTAACAGTGGGGTGCGTTTGAAAGTGGAGTATCCCAGGGCGACCATTCCCTGCCGGCTCCTCCGTAACCGTCAACTTTCGGTCCTGGAAAATGAAAAAGCAAATAATGCATCGTAAAACCAGCGGTGCATGACGTTCCTTGTGTAACGTTGACTGTGTTTTTCTTTCTGGTTTTCCATTACAAATCAAATAGAATGGGAAGGTGGAGTATGTTTGGAAATTGGACTGTGTTTCACTTGTCTGAATCAAGTTATACCCTGGTGTGCCCTTCCAAGCTGTATAAACAAACACCACATGACAGGAAATGGTTGTGGTGAAATGCTTTTCTTCCTCTGAACAAGACACCTTAAAAAATCATTTCTGCATCAGAGCTTCTCTGGCTGCATTTAAGTGGTAAGTGGTGTGTGTGTGTCTACACTTACCGAGTAGACCGGCCGAGCTGAAGGAGTGTGATCCCGTGTGCCATTCCCTCGCCCACCTGGAATCTTCAGGGGTGGGTGAGGGGCATCAGGAGCACCACTGAGGCCCCGGACCGCGGGTACTACTACAGTGTGGGGACAGGCTGAAAGGAGAGGGGACACAGTCAGAACAGGGACAGGAAAAATGGAAGGTTCCGAAAATTCAACACTTAGTGGGTTACTGTGTTAACCAGTGTCAAAATGAATATTAATGGTTTTATAATATTTAACATGACTAAAGTCTCAAAGTAATACCATTGGAATTTTTATGGTGTGGCAAAAAGAACCGCGTGAGATTATTAAAAAGATTGTGAAAGTTGAGACATGGCCAGGTCCGTGAAGTCATGTCATATTCCTACTGATGTATAATAAGAGCTCTTGCATCACACTGTGCACGTATGGAGCAAGATCTGACATTTGTTAACTGTGATAACCCATTTTCAGATTAGACGTGTACAGATCACGCTGTGTGCAGCTCAACCCTACAAAGGAAAAACCTCTTTGAATGAGAGCACTGCACTTCTCATTAATGATGACATCAAAGGATGATTGTGGTGGGAGACAACAAACCAACACATCTGCTGCTACCGGCACAAACTCAAATGTCTGAGTGGTGAGTTACAACGGCCAGTGTCAATTATTTTGAAATTCTTTTTATTATTGTAGAAAGAACCTTGACCAAATCCTATAAATATTTTTTTAATTGTACTGTAGGAGAATGTTAAGCTGGGAATAGTCAATTGAGAAGCCTAAACTAAAATGCTGACTAATAAATTAATTGATATAAAAATTAGGGCTGCAGCCAATTATTTTCACCATCGATCTATTTGCAGATTATTTTCAATAGTTTAAATTGTTCGTATGAAAAGCGGCCCAAGATTATGTTTTAAATTGCATGCTAATTCAATATCACAGTAAACTGAGAACCTTTGGGTTTTAGACTTCGGAACAGGTAAAAAACTTTATTACATGAAATGACCTTGGGGAACTGCAACATGTGATTGACACATTTCCTGATACAAGCAAATCAAAATAATAAACTACATTAAACAGAACAATCAAGTTTCACCCCTTCACTAAAATAATCAGCTAATAAAAAAGGGATGGCCTTTAATTCTCAGGGAATAAATCAATATATTTAGGGCTTCAGGTATTATTCATGTCGTCAAATACAGATGTTTTCACAGCTGGTAAAGTATCTTTGAAGCGTGACGTCTTCGCATCTTTGGCATGGATGGGTTTTGAATATTTAAATACAATTTTATAATATAATTAACACATATACACTTTAAACAAATGTACCTCTCAGTCTACACAGTTTGGTCTCCTAAAATAACCGTATCCTATTTTGTTCTTCCGTGTTGTTGACTGAAATAACATGTACTTTAAAAGTGACATAACGACCGTCATACTTCCCTCTTCTGGGATTGTAGTACACATGTATTTGCTCTGTGTACATGTGGGTACAGTTACACGGTCAGATCGCTGTCGGTTACGCAAACTTCAACTTGACTCAGCTCACGGGACCTACGTGGTCAGACACATGTGCTCACCTGGTGACTGCCCCCCCCCCCCCCCCCCCTCGGGGATTTACAGTCTCATCGTTTCTCCTACAGAACCCTGAGTCAGCAGATGTTACACGTTCTGGAACATTATATCGTGTTGACTCATCTGTTCTGTGAAACCTCCAATAAACAGCATTTTTCGCCTTTATTAATAAGTTTAAAACTTTTGTGGGTCACGTTTAACCCAGTGGGCTGACAGCTACTTCCTGGAGTACGGAAGCCGGTTTTGTTTATTAAATCGACTTCTCAACACGAGGAGGATCCTTCACCGATGTGTTGTTTTTCGGCAGCCCTGCGTGACGTAACGAACTCGACGACGTCGCTAGCTATCAGAGGCTAATTTAACGCTTGTCATGTCGCCTCTCTGCGCCAATAAATCTACTTTTGACGTGACAGCGTGAAATAAAAACGTCACACACGCTGTTGACTCTAAACACAAACAGCGGACACACCATTGACTCCGCGTCGTGTTAACAAATTGTACCTTTAAACCCGATCTACTTCCGCTTTTCAGCGGCCGCTAGCCCCGCTAGCCTAGCCACCCCTCCCCCACCCCGCGGTTAGCAGCTAGCTAGCCGAGGCGTTTCTGCATCGTTCACTTACTTCCCGATCATGTCACAGATGCCGCTATTCAAGTTCGCCATTGTGATGGGAGGCTGCTGTTTTCCTTCTTTCTCGCGAGCAAAGCAATGACTGTTTAGGATCCGCTGGAGGTTGGATTTTACCATCCGGCCTCGGGTAGAGACACGACGGGTTGACTGCTCTCTGCTATGTTCGGCTGGAAGTGATCGCTCCTCCGACGGCTGAGGGAGCAGGAAGCTCCCCAGCAGTACCATCGATACACACTTCCTGTGGTGGCTTCACAAATAAAACAAGAGACATTTGTTTTGGTAATGCATCGTGTACGTTTCGTGCACTAACACTGTGTAAATAAAAAAATACATATAACTACTTATATATAACTCCTGTCTCTGCATCATAACCACACAGAGGCACCTGCAACCATCATGTTACATGAACACAAAATGTCTGCAAATATATGAAAGGCATACAGATTATAATGAGACACATAATAATGAGGCACATGGATAGTATCTATCTATTTATACTTTATTATTTTTGTTCTATTTTTCATGTAATGTAATCCGGAAATCGATCATGAATATGTATTACAATTTTTATAATGTTAATAATTTCCCAGCATGAAGATATTGATGATACCATCCTTTAAATACTATATCCCTTTTTTGGGTTAACTTAACTACATATAAATAAATAAATAAATACATTTTATTTGTAAGGCACTCTTCATCCGAGAATCTCAGAGTGCCACAAGTACATAGTTAAAATCAAAGTCCTAAAACTCAACTCAAAGTAAAACATATACACCAAGCATTACTTTTAAATTGTATTCTCCCCTGATTAAACCAAACTTAAATTCATCACACACCTTATAAATCACCTACAGTTGCCTAATATCCATGCACTCATTCATTTATTTTTCTCCCCAAGGTTTCAAGGTTGATTATACTTGAGCTTAAGTAAATGTAAATAGTATAGAAAAGCATGAATTGGATGAAAACTTATATATACAGTTTAGAAACAAGAAAGATATGTGCAGTCAGTGTGAGAATGGATTGCACATGAACCATTGCATTGCACAGACATAATTATTATTGCACAGCTACAGTTACATAGATATAAGTGTTTGATAATAAGATTGAGCTTTTCTGCGGTTGGTCTCTCATTATTTCACCTGAGGTATTTGAGTTGAGCATCATTTGAAAAACAGTCTTTTTGTTCAACAGAGAATTCAAACTCGACTTTTACTTTGAAAGCGGAAAAAGGCTAAATAAGCTAACAGCAGCTAGCCCCCGCTGCGCTAGCCTCGGTGATGCTGTGTGTTTACAAGGGGGCGTGTCTCATGGAAAAGTACCAAGGACACGGACAGAGAAAACACCGACAACAACACACAGGCTGAAGTGTGAGATCTTCTTTACGAAGACATCACCTGATCTAGTGTGTGAGTGTTTGAGTGTGTGTACATTTTAAATGATCCCCCCCCCCCCACACCACCACCACCACTATATCTGTATGTTTATTTTACATATAAGTTATATAATACAAAGATTGAAGTACCCACCATTATATAAAGCAAATTCATCATAGCTTCAATTTTATCTGGGTCGATGAAGAGCTGCAGCTTATTGCAGCAATAAAATGATGCAACAATATAATGATGTAACAGCATTTATAACACTGACAGGTACCAGTATGCCTAGATATCATTTATATACGTTCTGTTGCTGTATTTGTACTCAAGTGTTGTACTTGAAGGCAGCACCTTTATGTATGTAGTAGTATTTAAAGTGTAGTGCTGCTTTTTAAGTGGCACTTTGAATAATTGTACTTTTAATTGATTATTCATAGTGTTGTACTGCATCTTTTGCTGAAGCAACATTTTGCATATACTATTACTTGTAATAGAGTATTCACAGTGTAGTGTTGCTTGTTTTACTTAATAATGATATGAATACTTACTCCTCTCCAATGTGCATGTCTCCTACATGACGGGGAATTTATCAACGTAACATTTATGAGATTGTAAGCTTTAATAATAAATATTTTTAAAGTGTTAACTGTACTGAAATAACTGCAAGAGCTCAAATTCTTTTGTTTGCATAGATAGATAAATAGATTGATAGAACGATAGAACGATAGATAGATAGATAGATAGATAGATAGATAGATAGATAGATAGATAGATAGATAGATAGATAGATAGATAGATAGATAGATAGATAGATAGATAGATAGATAGATAGATAGATAGATAGATAGATAGATAGACTTTATTGATTGTGAGAAGACATTTAGGCATTAAGTAGGCAGTGGTGTATAAAGTACTTGAAAGCCATACTTGAGTAAAAGTACAGATATCTTACTTGAAAGTGACTCCGGTAAAAGTAAAAGTCACCCGTCAGAAAATGACTTGAGTAAAAGTCTTAGAGTCCCTCATATTAAATGTGCTTAAGTATCAAAAGTATCTGGTGTTGAAATGATCTTAAGTATCAAAAGTAAAAGTACAAGTACCAAAATCAAAAATGCTAAGTGCTTTTTATAGTAGGCCTATACAGACACAAAACAACCCAAAATTGTTCTCTTCAGGATTTATTTCAACTGACTGAAAAATAATAACAACACTATATTACATTACATTACAATTACATCTACAAAATACCTCCAATTGAATATCTTAAGGTGCAAATTTGGTTACAGTATTTTGGTGACTTTATTTTGAAGTTTATAAATTATCAGTGTCTTGCTTGACGGCACTTCAACACTAACCTTTTTAGTGTCTATTAGCTGTATTTTGTAACTGCCTGTATACCTGCCCGCCAGCTTGTCCACGCATCTACATGTAAGCCTGTTTATTTATCATTAGACTATCTTCACTGAATGGGCCTGCGTTTGTGTTTGCATTTTTTTCCAGCAGGGTGACAATACACCTGTAGGGTATCTTGCCTGTAGGGACGGCAAAGTGAAGACACAACCCTGCTTGAAGTTGTACACTTTAGCCAGTTTGTACAATACATATATAAAGACTCAACAGCTTCTAAGTTGTGTTGAATCAGCACAAAGGGCGACTAAGGATTAGAATTGGCAATATATAGATATATAATATCTTTGCAAAAATTATATTGGCATTATAGTGAGTGGAAAACTGGGCCTGATTACCCAGGGTTCCATTTGGCGAGGTCCATTAAAAAACCTGAATTGTGTGCATGAATATGCAGTAGTCCACGACACAGTGTTTGTTTTTGGGTGTGTTGGCTGAAATTTGTTTTTGCGTTTGTTTATATGATTGGTTGTGTTGTTTTTTTTTCCCATCTTGACTTGTTTTAAATCTGTTTGTTTTGTTTACGTGGACGTGTAAGACTAAATAGACACGGCCAACCAATGATAGTCTATTTGCCAACAGTTTTTGTTTAAACCAACTACTTCCAATATTTTCTAAGACAAGTTAACCACTTGCTGCTTCGAGTTATGTATTTATGTGCAGATGTTGACACAAAGCAAGAAAGGGAAAACGAATGTGAATCGAAAAAGGAATACCTTCAAAAAATCATGTAAAGTCAACTAATAAAAGCCCTTAAAAAGCCAATTAATTTGCCTGAATAATAATCCTTACAATTTCAATAGGGCCTCACGTCTGCCAGTGCCTGTCAGTGCTTGGGCCTTAATAATAACGACTGCAGGAGCGAGAGAGAGGTGCGCCGTGCGTAAAGGTTCACGTTGCGCCAACCTCCGCTGCTCAAGAAACGAGCCAGTTTTGAGAATGTAAGAAGTAGAAAGTACAGATATTTGTGCTCAAATGCGAGTAAAAGTAAAAAATCGTCAGGAAAATAAATACTCAAGTAAAGTGCAGATATGCGAAAAATCTACTTAAGTACAGTAACAAAGTATTTGTACTTCGTTACTTCCCACCACTGCCAGTAGGGCACAAAACAGTCAAACACAAGAGCATAAGAATAAGAATAAGTATTCGATAATAAGTACGGTGAGATGAAAGTCCAGCCACCATAATTATTACAAACCTGTCACTGTAAAGGAGTCTGTGCTAATGGAAATATTAACAATACAGCTATAAGATGACTGAGTAGAGTATAGTAACACAAGTACCTGAGCCTGAGTACTGAAACCAAATATAAACACAATGCAAATTTTCATGTGTTCTTAGCACCAACAGTTATATCAGCACTATTGTAACACTTACACCAGTGTAGAGACAAATTTTAAATAATTTTGGTTATTAGATTACAATTTTTTTAAGGGGAAAACAGTGTAACAATAAAACTCAACACGTAACACCAGAGATATAAAAGATATATGTTTATTTATTTGTACAGGTATCTCAGGTGTTGGTCCGACCATAATCCATCGAATTTGTATTGGTGAAGAAAAACAAGGTGAGTGTTTATTTACTATCATTAAAACAAAAAGATTGGAAATAATCGCATGCAGTTAGTTTAATGTCCACGCGATGGCGACAGGGGAGCAGCACTCTGATTTAATTTCCAATCGCCTTCGCGCCGTCAGGTTTGTCCCTCCTTGCGACCCTTCCTCCTTCCCCAGTAGGAGAAGGCGGAATCTGAGAGAGTTCTCTCCCCGCAGCTGATGCACTGCTGGACTCGAAGATGGAGAGCGACACCACGGTCCGGAGACTGAAGCCCTACGGGACGAGGAGCTACGCGACGCCCGACGACGGCGCCGGCTCCCCCGGGCACCGGTGCGGGGACAACGGCTACAGCTCGGAGGAGCCGAAGAGGAAGCCCGACGTGAGCCTGTACCTGCTGCGGGAAGGAGTCGCCACTTCCCTGGTGTGTGTGTTCGTGCTGGCGCTGTGGGGACTGGTGCATCTGTCGCTCCGGCAGCTCGTCATCGGGAAGCCGAGCGGGGACTTCAACGCGGTGAGAGCCAGGTGAGCTGCCCCCCCCACTGTCCCCCCTGTGTTCCCCCCCTGTCCTCTCCGCCCTGGGGCTTACGGGCTCGTAACCTTTCCTCCAGTTTGACCCGCCTAGAAACCAACCACTGCCGGGTCCACCTCCACCTCCGGCGCCGTGGTAACCTCTCCGGGGCCACGGGGGGAGTGGGGCCCGGGAGAGAAGAGCCACAGTGTGATAGAATAACAATACGGTTATTACATCATTATCATCTGGACTATGCACCTGATCGCCATTGTTTGTGTTTCTATGAGACAGCCTTTATGTCCCAGATCCATTTTACATCGGGACAAATGAAGACATAGACAGAGAAACTTGAATAAGAAGTCCAAATCCAAGATGTTTAAAAAGTGTATTTAGTAAAAAGTCATGTCAGTGGAATTCATTATTTCTAAGGATAATAAGAATAAGTAAACTTTATTTACTTAGCACCTTTCTAAACACAGTTGAAAGGGGCTTTACAAGTTAAACGTGAAAAGTGGAGCAATGGAGCACAGGAACAGAAATAAAACATATTACAGATGAGAAAAGAGTAGAAACAGGATGAATGAAAAACACAATCAAAATTATTATTTAAGGATTTAACTGTTGTGTTGTGAAAGGAATCAGTCGCTGTAGTAGGCTACTCTGCCCATTTCAAAACATCTTTCTGTATAATCATCCATAGTTCTTGTAAAGAATAAGGAAGTTCAGGTGGTTGAAAACTGACATGACACAAAAAGACAAACACAACCTTAGGGAATCTTAGGGGGTCAAAAATGTCTGATACAATATATCAACTCGTGTATTTAATCAAATGTTTCCTGAAATGTTGTTATTGAACTCTTACAACAAAGACATGTAACCAGGGCTTGCACAGAAATGCACATTTTCTCCACATTGTTTATTCTATGAAATAAGTTTTCACATCGACAAACAGTCGCACAGATACATAATATCTATGAAAGTCTCATATCGGCAAATTTGATATCAGCCGTCCGATAAATCAGCCTTGACAGAGAGGGGTCCACTTTCCCATGAATAAAGCATGACCGTGAACATGAACCATAAACATGGCAGCCAGCACAACGAGAGAAAAAGATCATCAACAACATCTGGTTGATTAAAAAGAGGCTTTACAAATCTGAAATGAGACGACCACTGAGGCTCACGGGGGGGGGGGGGCATTTCGACTGATTAGGGCTCTGAGCTTCATGGGTCACAGTTCTGACTTTGGTGAGCTCAGAGCTCTGCAAATCCTTGTATGAATTATAAGCATCGACCAGCGTCTGGGAGGTCGATGCAGGAATCGAGTGCAAGCAGCAGCTCAGACCATATCTCTCGTGTCATGTGGTGCAACTTTTTCACGGATGGGAATTTTTTGCGGTCTAGAGAAAAGGCCTTGAAGACCAAATAGTTCCTGTTTCTCCTCGTTCCTCGTAAAAGCAGGAATATAACTGTGGTTTCAATTTCCATTTCTATGAAATGATTAGATTCATTTTGACTGAACCTGTCTTTCGATGGCCGTTTTCATCGGATTGGAAAGTTCCCCTTTCTGGTCATTGAAGGGACAAAAAACCATTTTGTTTCCCGTTTGTTCCTCAACACTGAGATTTCCATTCTTCCACTTTTGAAGGGTGTGGCGGAGATCTGACAGTTATTGTTTTTATTGATGGATCACAATATCAAAAGCTGTGAAATACGCCTTTTACAATTCCTCAGACATATTCTAAGTTCAAACAAAGCTGAAAGACAAGAAGACTGATTTACCGTTATAGAAGAGAGTGAGAGCCAGAGCGTTTCTCCATGAAAAATAGTTTCTGATTCACATTCTTTCATTAATCGTCTTATCGTTTCAGACCTGGCTGAGAGCAGACATTCCTCCATATGTGTTCTGACTTTAAGGAGCCACCGATCCCACTGACACATCAGTCCACACGTTCTCGCTTTGCTAACTCACATCAAACCTAATTAAAACCAGCAGAATGTGGAGTCAAGGGCTCACACACACACACATATTTTATACATTACAACCAGCACAGTTTTTATTTTCTGAAACAAATGAATGGATCTTATCTCTAGTCGCTTTATTTTAGGAAAGAGACGTGCATAAACATTTTTCTGAGCTGTTTAAAAAATAAATGATTTGCTTATAAACCATTTGCAGTTAGTGAAATGCTTTTAGAGGACATTCAATATGAGCTAATAAACTACAGACTGTTGACATATTAAAGCCTGAACTTGGTTTTATCAACTAGATTAAGGCTTGAAAGGCCATGTTGATTTTCAAAGGGAAGTGTTGGAGTGTGAGCACACATGATGTGATACACAACCAATGATTCATGGTCTTTAAACAGTGACATTGAACTATCTTCTCCTCTTTCTCTTCCTGCCTCACCCCACGATCTAGAGTGCACCTGGAGCAGATCACCAGCGTCGGCCCGCGGCCGGTGGGCAGCCACGAGAACGAAGTCCTGACCGTGGGCTACTTGCTGGAGCAGATCGAGAAGATCCGGTTGGAGACGGCAGCCGGCCCCAACCAGCTGACCACAGACGTGCAGCGTCCCACCGGCACCTTCTCCATCGACTTCCTCGGGGGCTTCACCAGCTTCTACGACCGCGTCACCAACATCGCCGTGAGGCTAGAGCCCAAGGGAGGAGCCAAACATCTCATGCTGGCCAACTGCCACTTTGACACAGTGGCCAACAGTCCAGGTACAGAAACATCCACATCTCAGCCTGGTGCTTGTGTGAGAGCGTTACTGAAGAAAGCAAGAGCGTGTGAAGCTACTGACCAACGCAGGCTGCATGTAGGTTCATCCAGGAAACCATCATACACTCGTTTGCCAGTTTGATTGATTGATTGATTATTTATTTTAGCCTCGGAAAACACATTGAGGAATAAGACCCTCATTTACAATGGTGCCGAGGGTTACAATGAAGAGTTAATACATGGAAAGAAAAAATAAATAAATAAGAATTAAATAAATATGCATATATATATATATATATACAGTAATACAAGGGAAAAGGTCATAAACAATCATTTTTGACGATTCAATAAAATACTATGGTTAAGTCAACTAACAGTTACAATCACTGCAGGAGAAGTCAGTTGTACATGAGATAAGATTCGAGAATTCTTCCTTAGTGAAATAAATGAGCACAACCTTAAAGATTTTCGGACCTCATTCCAAATGTAGGGAGCCTTATAACAGAATAAGAATTTATTAATTACTAAAAGAAAGAGAGAGGACCCTCAGTTGTCAAGTGTGAGTAAATGGAACAGGACACTCATTTGAACTGTCGCACTTTTGGATTGGATCAAATCTGTCTTAATTACCTCCGCTAACAAGGTTATGTTTTCCTCTATGTCCGTTGGTCTGTTTCCTTGTTGGTTGGTTGGTTAGTTTGTCAGCAGGATTACACAAAAACTACACAATAGATTTCCTCAAAACAAGGAGGAATTATGGGAACGTGACAGAACCCATTCAATTTTAGATGTTGTTAAATAGTTTGGATGAAGATAATACCCTCATTAGTGTCCCTTGTTATTAACTATAGTCATGTAGGCCAGTCTGAGTGAAACTGCCATAGCAAGACCATCGAGAAAATTTGGATCTTTAGTACTTCTTGTAAATAATTACAAAGTGCTGCATTGTGCTTTTAACAGGGAGCGGCCCAAAGCAATCATGGAGTCCTACCTAAACTGTCATAACTGTGTTTGTTGATGATTGACTCTATCTTCTTGTCAAAATCTCATAATCTTTGTCTGCAGGACGTTTTTTTGCTGTTTAACCTCACACTGTAGAGCCTGTTCCAGTTCCTACACAAACACACACTCTCACCCTCATGTGCACAAACAGCTTTACGGCCAAAAGGAAATTGATCCAAGAGGTGTGGACCGGGAAGATACACACATACTTTCTCATGTCCACCACCGCCTGCAGCCCCTTTTGATTTCTCGGAATTCCAAACATTTGCTGGTGTCAAAAATAATAACAGGGGAAAAGAAAGACTCAAAGGAGAAATGCATAGTTTGAATATGTTTCCTCGCTTTGAACGAAGAATGCACCTTCAAGCACCTGCACTGACTTTTCAGGCTTTGATTTCATACACGGCACAAAGTGTGAGGTCCCACAGAGCTTTTTTAGGGACGAGGATTAATATGTCGCTGACGTTAAGTGGCAGCGACAGCAGCATGAATGGTGGCCAGACAGACAGTGAACAGGCTTCCACCCCCCCAACTTCATGAACTCATGCAGCCCAGAAAGCCGGAGCACATGACGTCTCACTTGAGCTCTCTGATCTTTCGTTTTTTTTTTTGTTCTCCCTTTCTTTGTTTTTCTCCTGTGTTCCTCACCACGGCCGTGTCTGTTCCCGGTATCACATGCTCTGTTCTTTGTCCGCTCCCTATTAACCCCTTTTCCTTTGTGCTCTCGCCATCGTACAAGCACTGAGATTACAATCTTGAATTTGTGCTATTCTGGTGCCTGTGGGAGTTATCAGCTCATTCACCTGTGTTTCTTTTATCTCACATTGAGCCGCTGGGTGTGGATTAGATCGGAGATAGTTCCACTTCTTTGTATGTAAATGCAAGGTCTAGCGAACCCTTTTTCCGCCTGAATGGTTTTTAGTATTTTCTTTAAACACGCGTACACTGGTTTGCTTTTTTCATAGGTGCCAGCGACGATGCAGTGAGCTGTGCGGTGATGCTGGAAGTCCTCCATTCTCTGGCCAACCAGTCCTCCCCTATTCACCATGGTGTGGTCTTCCTCTTTAACGGGGCAGAGGAAAATATCCTGCAGGTAAAATGTCGACTCCTCTCTTAGTCTTTCAATATTTTCGTTTTTTAAATTCTTACCCGATGCCTTTGCTTCGCTGTCCTCTCTATCTTTCCATCAGGCCAGTCACGGTTTCATTACCCAGCATCCTTGGGCCAAGCAGGTGCGAGCCTTTATTAACTTGGAGGCTGCAGGTGTTGGGGGCAAGGAGGTTGTTTTCCAGACAGGTAATTCAACATTCGGGTTTGATAAACTGCTCTAGTTCAATTCTCAGCTGCTTGTTTTCTCCCAGGTTTGCTCTCTGTGTTAGTTTTCCTGTAATTTGGAAAACTTGCAGAACAAGAGAAGTTAAGAGTTTTGCAGTCACAGATTCTGCCTGTGGTCATGCTGACCGTTTACTGTCTAGCTGTTCTGACATAATCTATATGGATAACTAACATCCTGAGGGGCCTGTGACATTGCATTTGCATGTGAGACATTATCTGCTGCACTTACTTTGCACAACCGTTGCATTTATTACTTTAAACAAACTTAAATGCTGATATCACCAGACAGGAGAGGAGAGGATCTAAACCACCACAGATAGCTTCCACAATGACCAAACTTAAAAGAGTCAGTGATCAACTATATAAAATGTCTCAGCAGCTTTTCCTTTCTTTTCTCCTCAAAGGTCCAGAGAACCCGTGGCTGGTTGAGGCCTACGTCCAAGCAGCCAAACACCCTTTTGCCTCCGTGGTCGGTCAGGAGGTGTTTCAGAGTGGGATCATCCCGTCTGACACCGACTTCCGCATCTACAGGGACTTTGGCAACATCCCAGGTAAGTTCTCACAATGTAAACGACACAAGTACAGTAGGAAAACTGAATATGAAAGTATAAACTCTTTCAGGGAATGAGTCCAAAACTAGAATCCAGTGGCTGCTGGATCTACAAAGTAAAGGTGCCCTTATTTGGTCTTTTTCTGTGATTCATGTTTTCTTGTGTGTTTGTGATTTGATTCACAGGCATTGATCTGGCTTTCATTGAAAACGGTTTCATCTACCACACCAAGTATGACACCGCCGACAGGATCCTGACAGACTCGATACAGAGAGCAGGTAAGCAAACAAACACATCCGCGTCCATTCTCAAACAGGTGTGAGGGTTTTATTTAATGTGTATTGCAGATACAGTGTCACCTGTTTGTTCTAGCTGTCTGTCAAAGAGAGAATAGTCATTGTAGTAGAAGACTCTCAACACTGTTTGTATTGTGCAAAGACAAACACAAGCTCCAAACACATGCTGTGCAATTGTGCTGCATCCCTCAGTGTCAGACTGGTCAGCACTCTGCTGATCTCTTTATTTCCCCCAGAACAACAAAGTGCGAACACACCTACATACATGCGCTGCCCTTGCCCTCATTTACCTCATTTGCCAGGTGCTGTGTGGCGGAATTATTTTTGCTTTACGTAGCACAGAATCCAGTGAGTCAGCACTAAAACCCAGAGACTGTAGGCATGGTTCCTCTCGTCTTCATCAGCAGCTCCTGGTCACCTCCCTCCTCATCTCCCTTCTCACCTCCCTCCTAACCTCCTTCCTCATCTCCCTCCTCTCCTCCCTCCTCATCTCCCGTGCACAACGAGTCACCGTGAAAGGCATGAATTATAAGAAAGAGAAAGTGAGGCTTCGGGGAGCGAGATAGGAGGTATTTTTAGTTGGTAGATAAGGAGCAGATTTGTAACGTGGAGAGTGGATACAGCAAGATACATCAGTAGCTATGTATCTGCACAGCAGGTGTCTGGTGGAACCTCTTAAAAATCTCCTGTATCACAGCTTTGCTTTTAGACGGGGGAAGAAGGGCAAGGTGCAAATGCTCGATTCATCAGATATATAGCCTGGATTTTGTAGATGTGTTAAAAAATATAATGGGAGCATAACCGTTTAAAAACTCTGTAGATTTGTCACAGGGAAATTCAGAAAGACAAGTTGTCGATAATCCACATGAACAAGAAGATGTTGTTTACACTTGTAGGTCACAGTGAGCCCACCCCGCGAAAGAACAATGGAGCTTTGTTTCGCCTGAGTGTGTGTGTGTGTGTGTGTGTGTGTGTGTGTGTGTGTGTGTGTGTGTGTGTGTGTGTGTGTGTGTGTGTGTGTGTGTGTGTGTGTGTGTGTGTGTGTGTGTGTGTGTGTGTGTGTGTGTGTGTGTGTGTGTGTGTGTGTGTGTGTGTGTGTGTGTGTGTGTGTGTGGAGCCTTTCATAGTTGCACAACAGTTGCTCACCAGTGAATCGGACATGTAGAGGACTTGAAACTGGCTACAATCATGATGTTGGATGTAGATGTGAAATGTGCCCACGTGAAGGATCAATACGAGGTCACTGGGTTGGCTACTGTGTCCTGAGGCTGAGTTCCTTCTTTGTGTGCTGCTGCTTTCATGTTTACACACACACACACACGCACACGCACACGCACACACACACAAGACAGACAGACCAGTCTATTTGTAAGAGTAGCATTATCATACTGTAATTACCAATAAAATAAAATGTGATTTAATTCAAAAAGTAAAGGAGAGATTGTGAAATCTTGACACACAGTGAGCAACATTCATTTACTAGTGTGTGTTGTACCGTGTTGGTTTAATCTCTGACGTGATGTTTGTGTGCACATGGTTTTATCACCACAGTGTGGGCGCCCATGCATGAATGACTATGGCCACTGCCTCAGTTCTGCTGGTTAGAAAGGTGCATTGAGTCATTGGGACACTTTGCTGAACAGTTCATGTTTCAGGTTTTGTTCCTTCTTCCTCTCCTTCCCTGTTGACTCTCAAACAAAGGCACATTATAATGTTTAAAACAAACAAAGGTTATACTGAATCATCAACCACACATGATGTGTCAGTTGAATGAAGGATTTAGGCGATCTTAAATCTCTCGGACCTCCAGCTAATGTACTTCTGTTCCATATTGGCTGAACCCATGCAGCAGGATTTACGATGTTGAATTCCTGCTTTGAACTGCTTCGCCTCTGAACCCACTTCCTCTGTCTAGGCGACAACATCCTGGCGGTGCTGAAGTACCTGTTGACGTCAGAGAGGTTGGCGGATTCCTCGGAGTATCGTCATGGCAACATGGTATTTTTCGACCTGCTAGGGTTTGTGGCGGTGGCGTACCCCGCTCGTGTCGGCACCATCCTCAACTACATGGTCGCCACGGCCACCTTCCTTTATCTGGCCAAGAAAGCGTCACTGCCTGGCAATGGGGGTAGGTCACCACTTCCTGGGCTGGATGTATGTTATGTTATGTCACTTTTATGTCACTTCCTGCTCTGAAAATGTGTGTTTTCCTCTTTGTGGCTTGTTGCATTGATTTAAAAAAAAAAAAGAAAGATAAAAATAGTCCAGTACCACTTCTTGAGGCCGAATCTAGATTGGTAAAATCTACACATTTTTTGTTGTAGAGTTTCATTAGTTGTTAATGTGTGTCACGTCTTCTTCCGACTTTCGGCTCTCTCAGGTGGCCGTTATGTTCGGGATCTGGCCTACGCCACAGGGATCACAGTGCTGTGCTGGGTCGTCACCCTGCTGCTGGTGCTGATCGTAGCCCTGCTCGTCACTCTGATGGGTCGCTCCATGTTCTGGTACACCCATTTCTACGCCTCCATCTGCCTGTACGGGACGGCAGCCGCCGGGAAAATGATCCTCATCCACACGCTCGCCAAGAACCTTCACTACGGGGTGAGAGGTCTTCTCAGGACAGTGTTTTCTGAACATCATAGCATTTACAACTTTTCAAGCAATAACACACATAATATGTCTCTTTTGAATGAGGAGACACCACATTATGTATCACTTCACAGATAACCGAATTACAGTCTCGGTCAAAGGTGAAAGTTTCAAAATTGTTTGAAGCTGGAAGAATTTAGAGCAGCTCGACTTATGTTGATCTAATCGTGGTCTATACCTTTAACAATACCTCTTGTTCTCTGAACCTTGTTTTTACAGTTAAGCACAGAGTTCCTCTCGTTCACTGTGATGCTCCCCTTTTCTGTATGTAGTTTGAGATGAAGAAGAGGTCAAAGTGTTTCCCTGAGCCTGATGTCTCATGATGTCTCACTCATATTAAAGTGCAGAGAGGAGAAAAGCAGGCAGTTTCTCCTCCTCCACAGCGATTACAAAACAGCGGCTCTCTGTGTATGTTTGTGTGCGACATTATAAAACTGTGGATGTGTCAGACATGCGGTCATCACATGTGCACACTCATTCAGGAGCAGCTGAGAGCCAATTCCCCCTGTGTCACTGAGGTTTATGATTCTTATATGATTTTGCATGTCTGCTTGTAAACAGAAAAACATTCAATAGACATATTATGTGTCAAACAGTTGTCAGTGTATGTTTTGTTTTGCCCACTGGAGCTGCAGATAACAACATTATGAACCCGAGCTTATCGTGGCCATTTTCCAGGAAGGACACAGACCAACCTTTGTCCCGCTGCACAGAAGACCTCGTCTCCCTCATACTGAAAAAATGATAGAAATTAAGATCAAATGAATGATGCACTAGAACCTAACATGCTTGGCCACTGAGAAGTTGGAATTCTGCTTCAGAACTAAACCTACATATAATGAATTAACCCAAACTAAGGTTGCAAGAGGCCTGGGTGTCCTGTTTGATGATGATGATAACAATAATGATATAGCTGTGTGTGTATTTGTGTTTTCCACGCAGGGCGTCCGATTAGTGGAGCTGGGTGATCTGTATTTTGATGTGAGTTTACTTCTGTGGTGCTGCAGCCTGGTGTGCTTGACCCAGCAGGGCCTGTGTTCGGCCTACGTCCCCATGCTGATGGTGGCCTTCCCCCTGGTCACCAAACTGCTGCTGGCCAGGGAATTTAAACACAGAGGTAAACACTCAGCTCTGCAGAGTTACTTCACAAATCAGGGTTTTCCTTATTCAGTATGATTTGAATTTAAAGGAATAGTTTGATATTCTAGGAAATAACTCTATTTGCTTTCTTTTCCCCCCAAAATGTAAAACCACTCCAAGACACAGTTGATTCAGGTGGAATGCCTATGCATGAAAAAGCTTTGGTTATATTAAATTGAGTTGGAGAATTAAATTAAATTAAGCTAAATTAAGTACAAAAAATAAGTTAAAATTTGTAAGTAAGCCAATTTTAAGTGTTTGGAGAATAAGCCAATAGTTGATGCATCGATAAGATGATCATTAGAGACTTCAATCGCAAAATAAGATATAAATCCATCTGTGAGAGAACAGAAAACAAACAATTCCACCTTGTTGTTTTTTTTCCAGTTACAACTCTTTGTACTTTCAAGTACAACATATCAAACATTTTGCAAACTTTGTTACAACCTGTAAAAGTCCTGTCATGTCTGAATACAGTCTTTATAAAGTGTCTGTCTGTCTGTCTGAATAGAAAGCTGTTGAATGAATGATGGTTTACTATGTGGCACACCTACTGTATATGATGACAAACAGGACGGACTGGTCCTCGGTTTGTTCTGAAAAACCAGTAACCACTGTGTTTTTCTGCAGGAGCGTCCCTGAAGTACAGCGTCCTCTACCTGCTGGGCCTGGCATTGCCTTATGTCCACTTCATGTTCCTCATCTGGGTGGTGTTTGAGATTTTCACCCCCATCATGGGTCGCAGCGGTACGGAAATCCCCCCCGAGGTGGTGCTGGCCACCCTGGTCACCCTCGCAACCATCTTTCTCTCCTCCTTCTTTGTGAGTTTTCTCAAGAAATAGTTTTAATTGCTGCAGCAGCATTTTTGGATTTTACGGTAGAGAATTTTAAGCGACTCAACAACTGTGTGTAGATGACTGGCATCTAGAAGCCAGTAACATTTAATCTTACAAATGCTCATATTTGTTGTTATTGTTAAAAATAGTTTATTCTTCCCTCCAGTAACAAAGAGTATTTTCTTGTCTGTCTCAGCTCCATTTCGTCTATTTGGTACGGAGCACCAAGTGGATCCTGTCTGCTCTGGGCTCAGTCTTCATCATCTTGTTCCTGTTGGTGTCCTGCGGCGTCTTCTTTCCTTTTTCAGGCAGTCCAGAAAGTCCCCGGCCCAAACGAGTCTTCCTGCAGGTTCTAAATGACAACACACACACACACACACACAAACACACACACAAACACACACACAAACACACACAAACACACACAAACACACACAAACACACACATACACAGACTTGTACACGTAAACCTGAATATACCGTAACTCAGGCAAATTTAAATTTTTCTTTTAACTAGATGGGAAGCAGAAATTCTGAACATTTTTCATAATTGTGTCAAAGAAAATGCTTCACTCAAATGGGGAAAGCCTTTTAGACTGAGAGTAAATCAATAATCAATTTAAAATCCGACGAGAAAACAGCTAATATAGCTTATCGTGCATATTTTGGCCAGTTTCTTGACCGTCAGTGCACTTTTGTTCTGTCAAATGCTTTTAATGGAAGCATGTGAAAACAGATCCATCTTTTACGTAACTATTATATTTCCCATTACTCTGCATGTTTTCTGTATCAGATAAAAGTGCACAGGTAGCGTTCCTCCACCTGCTCGTATAAATCACAGACATCAACACCAAGTTGTTCTAGATGGAGAATGAAAATAACTCCTCTTCCCCCCCGGCAGCACACCACAAGGACCTTCCACAACCTGGAGGGCCAGGTGGAGAGCCGGGACTCGGGGCTGTGGATCAACAGTTTTGACTTCACTGGCATCCAGCACATCACCCCCCACATCCCAGAGATCAACGACAGCGTCCGGACGCACTGTCGAGAGGACCGGCCCTTCTGTGGTTACCCCTGGTTCCTGCCTGTCAAGTTTCTCAGCAAGTCAGTGACACAGCACCAGCAGCTTCTCCATGTTTCTATTGATTGATTGAATAATGTGACTGTTTCCATGTACACACTTTTTATTCCTTGTATTATTCCCGGGCGCATTTTCAGGAAGAACTGGTACCTTCCTGCCCCAGAAGTGTCTCCCAGTTCCCCAGTGGAGTTCAGCCTTGTGTCCAAAGAGGAGACGCGCTGGGGGACGGTCAAGATGACCTTCAATGTCAAAGGTCAGGAGCTCTCATGTAACTTCCACGGATCCGGTCAGCAATGATTCAGACATCCTCAAGCCGTTGATAACCATATACCATTGAATTGTTGTGAGGGTTTAAAATGTCAATTATTTCTGGATTCTCAATCCCAGCTCTTTGTAGTGATATGGATTGATTTGCACATTTCCATTTTTAAGGCCTCAGGTGGTACGTGTGTATGTTTTGTGTGAGTGTGTTAACCTTCCCACGTCCCATGCAGGCCCCAGCCACATGTCCCTGTATCTGATGCCTCACCGGGGAGCGAGCCTCTCCACCTGGTCCTTCGGAGACGGGACGCCACAGTTCGACCTGAGCGGAGAATATTTCATCTTCTATTCTCACGGCCTCGACGCCCCAACATGGACCTTCTGGTTTGAAATACAGGTACGATTCTCCCGTGGGACTAACGATGGATAACAATATCTCTGTTATATATTGTTCTTCATATAAATCCTTTAACCTTCTTTCTATCGGTGGGGTGTGGAGAGAATCCTGTGAAAAAGTTTCAATCCATGTAGAATATTGAAAGTATCTCTCAGTGATATTTTAGAGCTGTTCATCCCCCTTCTCCTGAACGTGATATCTCAGGAATGCCTCAAGGGAATTTCATTACATCGGCTGCAGACGTTCGCTTCAGACGTAACAAGACACTGATTAGAAGATGAAGGTCAAATGTCCCCACGTTAAACACATTTCTGGCCACAACTCAAGAATTCATCTGCTAACTAGCTCACACCCGACATGTTTTTCTTTAATTCCACAGCAAATCCATCATGTTTGTTTGGACATAGTTTTAAGACTGTTGACGATACATGTAAACAGTTGATCCCTCACTGAATCCACATTATCTCAGCTACACATTAGTGGCAGTTACAGATTTGTAGCCCTGTTTGTTACCGTTGAGCAGCTGAAACGCCTGTAAAACCACATTTAAATTCACTAGATCTGGATTTTAATTTTGATCCGTACCAAAATGCACACTGCCTGATTTCCTGAAAATCCAAACATTACACCATGGGAAATTGGTGCAAATGCTCTTACTTGGTATGTTAAAGAAACGTCTTTAATCCTCCCTTTGTCCCCTGCTACTTCCTTCTCGGCTTCTGTCGTGCCTCACATCACCTGCGGGCCTCAGGCTGGCATGTCGGCCAGGACACAGTGCGACTGTGTGTGAAAGTCTGACTGTCGTGTGAAACCATTTTAAACTCCAGCTTTGGTGATTTAACTTGAAACGCGTTAAAGGCGAAGCCCTGTGCCACTGGCCCAGTCTCACACACACATGCTCTCTTTAAGGATTCGCTTACATGAAACGAACTCCGTGACTTTTTAAATCCTCTATTGCATAAGCTGCGTCAGGCTGGCGACAGAGGCCCCCTGGTCCGGTTTTGTATCACACACTGGCCTCTGCTGACATTCATGTTTCTCTCACCCTCTCTCTCCTTCAGCCTCCCAGAGACCCGGACCCGTCGGGCCCCGAGGGGATGATCTCCGTCGCCATCTCCACCCATTACTTCTTCGGGGACGACCAGCGGACTGCTCAGCTGGAGGAAATGCTCCTCAAGTTCCCCACGTGGGCTTTCCCCTCGTTCTGGGTCAGCACCTACGACATGTACCGATACTGAGGAGCTGCTCATCCACGGTGGAGGCCGACGCTCCGGAGGGCCGGGGGGCCGCCAGCCGGGCTCCAGAGGCGGAGAGAAGCCGATATCCAAGCAACAATACTGAGGACAGGCCCTGCTGCCTTTTTTTCCCACTGGGACACAAACACACACACACACACACACACACCCTCCCTACCGGCCTGCCTGAGAGACCCCTCACCACTGTGTCACTAGGCGTCAGCCGAGCAGGAGGACGCGCTGCGACACGCCGGAGCGAAGCCGAGCTGAACGCTCACACACGGAGCGACCGACCACCACAAGCCTTGAGCTCGCTCCTGCATCAGGGAAACGACAGGGTTACGAGTTTCTTATTCTTCCTCCCTTTTTTTTGTTGTTTTTACTCAATCTGTCGTGCCTTTGCTTTGCTCGCCCACGCCATCTCCACGCCCCCTCCCCCTTTCCTCCACCTCTCTCACGCCAAACACACGTCCTGAATGAATGAAGTCGCACGGCTACCTCCGCTGCTCATTTATCAGCAGACTCCTCGGGCCTTCCTCAGAGCAGGAAGTGTTTTCAGCCTTCCTCCGGAACAAGTGACACCACTACCACTGTCTGCACTGTAGCTCCAGTCACATACTGAAAAAATAAAGACCTGGTTTTTATTTCACACCTCATCCTGACTCGAACTGGAAACTTGGACACTTTGAACGTCACTGCTCATCAACACGCACTCGTTGAACTACACGTTTAACTGGTTTTTCTATCAGCTTAGTAAACTGTGAAATTACTACTCCTCAGTAAAGACCACTAACCTGCAGTGGACGCACAACACGCTGCCTGCCGGGCTCAAATCAAAATGTCAAGGTTTGTCAGCGTCAGTTTTGTTTGTATGACATCAGAACTCGGATTTAAGTTAACGTCCCGTGTTTCAAAACAACTACTTGAACCTTGATGGTGAATCTGTGTGAAAACCAGCAATGCAGCTCCACGTCCACAAAGTGCGTCAGCGTCGGTTTTTGCTGTTTTGCTGTAACTGTCATAAAGTTCTCTCTGTGCTCCGACTCGTCTCCAGCAGCTCCGGGTAACATCGGTCTGGATAATTGATTTAAATTTGAGTTGTTGCTGAAATGTATCTTGAGAATGTAAAACTATGCGTCTGTGCTTCTGGAGACTTCACAGTGTCAGTATCCACTCGTTATAACTGTCTGTTCCTAATCTTTCTTCTCATGTCAAGTGGAAATGCATCTTCACTCTCAGTAACTCAAGTGTCACAGCGACGTTCTGGTTCCGTGTGATGTGTTTAACACGTGATTCCACTTCACAAAGTAGAAACCACAGAACACAATGATCAAAAGTGTCTGACACCCAGTTAGCCGTTTTTAATGGTTTTCTAAGGACTTGCTTGAATGTTGTTGTTAGAGTTGTTTAGATAACGTTTGCCTGAGGTTGACTACTGCTAGAGACAGATTATAGATTATGGGCCGGCTGCTTCTATTTAGTGCAAACTGGAGATTAATAGATTTGTCTGAAGTAGAATCAGGATGACTCTCCTCCCGACCTTCATTCCAACACATTGGTCAAATCTGTTCAGCCTCAGCGACAGAACTGCTCGTTGTGATTCTAATCTGGTCGTAAACAACCTGGGAGATTATTTGCACTTGTGTGAGATCAGAAAAGTGTTTACTGTCGTGGAAACGAGCTTCTCCGTGGTTTTATGAGCTTCCAAGTGCCGAACTGTACAGCCTTTTCAATGTAAGATGAATTCTCGTCTGCTGGAAAGTTTAAAATCTGATCCCTCCACAACAGTTTGTAAGCTGATTGTCCAGCGACACTCTTTTTCTCTTTATGCACTGTGTGAAAAACTGAAGCAAACAGCTGATGAGGAGATTTAAAAACATCAAGTCGACCAAAACGAGAGACGGACGGCTCAGTTCTTTTTTTAGACGCGAGAGTTTAAATACGACCTTTTAGCTTCCGTCCGTCTGATTTAAACTCTCGCAGGGAGGAGTCTGAAATTTGATTTTACAGAAATGTCTCCACAGCTTCGGCTTACCCCCCCCCACTGCTCTTTGTGTATGTGTGTGTGTGTGTGGATCAGAGACTGACTTTAATTGACAGGCGATGGATCTATGATGCTGTATAGAAACTCTTCCAGTTGACATGGAGAGTGTCTACGGGAGAAAAAAAGCTTTATTAACAAATGTAAATTAATATTTTTGTAAAAAAAAAAATCCGTTCTCTGTCGAGTTTTGTTCAGAAGCTGAAAAGTCTTCAACCGGAGAAAGTCGACGTTTCAAGTCCAGGCTGAATTGGACTCGTTTTTTCTTTCTTCATAGTTTTAACCTGAACTGGGAGGATTGTGGATGAAGAACGGAGGGTTAACGCAGGAGGGATTGTGGGACAGAGCGGTGAGATATTAACGCTGTGAAACGCCTCGTAATACGCCGCTGGTGCTTTTGGGATTAGGTGAATTTAAATAGTTTCCTGCAAGAATCTAATGTATTAATGTGATTCAGTTGAGAGGCCGACCCAGCTCTGCTGAGTGGGGGTTTTATTTGATTTTTCAGTGGAAACTCGCACTCGGACGGAGCTTTATCACACGTAACAGTCGAGGGGAAACCAACACAAACGTCCATATCATATCCGATCGACTCAAATGTCTTAATGCCTTGTGTTGACGTTTTTAAGTTAAATCTGTTTTGGAATTTTTACCATTTTTTTTCTTTTTCTTTTCAACATCATGTTTCTCAGTCGTGCCCGTTTCTCTAAAAGTTTTTATCCTGAAAGTTGAGATTTTTTTAAACAATACTGATCTTTTTATTATTTTTATGTGAAACATGTGACACTTTAGATAACTTGTGTTTCTCCTGTCTTTTTTGAACTGCTGTTTTTCTTCTTTTTTTTTATGCTTATTTGTCTGTTAGGTGGATTTGACTGTTGTGACCGGGGGATTTTTTTTGGAGGGGATGGATCTGGTTTAACAGGGTAACTGTGATCTATGGTCTATGGAACAGTTGAGATGATTTTACAATATGCAAAAAGCTCTAATTATATTAGCAGATTGTACAGCAAATTAAAATACGCTTATTAAATTAACTATGGTTGCATTGCCTTCTTATTTACAGCATGTTGACTTATGATCTGTATTTATATAGAAAAGCAGATCAGACCATTTAAACTTGGCGGGGGTGACATGACATCTTAATGGTTAAGATACATACGGTTTTACTTTACTTTAACCTAAGTAAAAACATAAGTTCATTACATTTTCTACTTGACAAAAGTAAGTACTTGTTTTTAAATATACTTGAAGTATTAAAAGTAAATGTACTTGCGGAGTGTAGCCTTTTGGACTACGAGGCGGAGTCTAATGTGACCTGCTCACTCTGATTGGATCAACAGACCAATTACCTGGATGCTACTGATTTGATTGTATTAAAGTAAGAGTATCTACAAATTATACTGAAGTAGAGATAATTATTACAGTAGTGGAGGGAAAGGAAAAGGTCTCTAGTCTTCAGCAAGTCTTTCCCTTAGTATCTCACCCTGTTCCCTCTCAATATCTAATAAAGGCAATAAAAGATGTCACATATTATACATTTCAATGTTCTCAATGAGGCAAACAAACCATTTTTAAAAATAATTTATTGATCTTTATTTACAAGGGGGAAAAAAAACTGTAAAGTAGAAAAACCAAACATGAGTAGAAAAGGCAAATGTACAAGAGTTTCTTTACACTGCATTGAGGAGAATCTGCTGCTACTGCCGAGGACACAACACGCTTACACTGTACACGGGAGGGGGGGGGGGGGTGAGCTGTCCACGTCTGGGTGGACGCGTGACCCCCCCCCCCCTGAGAAAGTACCGCGAGACGCACCTGGCTGACCCGCTCCTCGCCTGCAGAGAAGGAAACCACCACAAGATCCGAAATACTGCTCTTCGCAGAGAGGAACTTGTTTCTGAGCGTTGATGGTCGTTTCCAATGAGAAGGATGGGTTGTGTGTGTGTGTGTGTGAGGTTTTGTTCCCTCTGCATAATGACTCAAGCGCTCGATCGAGCTCCCAACAGAAGGCCTCTGGACGTTAAGTCTTTGGTTCATCAAGTCACCGTGTTCTTTTGTTTCATTTCTTCAAGTCACATAGAAGCGTACAGCGGAGCAGCGAGGTGGAGCTGTAGCCTGGGGCCAGGGCCGGGGACGAGGGGAAGGGGGGGCACAGGGGGTTTAAATTTGCCCTTTTGTTAAGAGGAGAAGACAAAAGCCGCAGAAGAGGAAAACGTTGACTTTCAAACTCGTCTTGCACAAACGGCACAAGAGAGAAAACACGTGTCTATTCGCCTGATTTGGTCGTTGGTGAAAAGTAAAAGCCGGAGAAAGTAAGGAGGGAACACAAAGAAAAGAAGAGGAGTAACATTTCAATGCATTGCACGACGTAATACTGACGTAACTGTGATAAACCTTTTAGTGCTTATGGAGCCAATACGTGACCGATGAACTAAAAGGAGGAAAAGTCATCAGTCATAAAAAAAATAAAAATACAAGCACACGTCCAGGTATCAATTCAGCAAAGATCATTCAGCTATAATGCCAATAAATAATAGTTAATAATGATGACTAATATATATTTAAAAATCAATCCCATGTGATGGAAGTCACCAAACATGTCAAATATAGATCCACACAGGAGCAGGCGAATGAAATGTTTGTCCTGATCACACGGTGAAGGTTCGATTCCGACCGACTTCAGTTTCCTCCTCTTTGTCAGAACGATGCTGACGCGTGAACACTGAGAATCAAATTGTGCTCCGGCAGCAAAGGGACACGTCGGGGGGGCAAAAAACCTGCAGAGTAAGACGGCTTCAATAACACGATGTTAGCGATCCGACCGAAAAACAAATGTGTGTTTAGAGTGTCATGATTTGGTTTTTACAGCACACGACCTCTACCGCTCTGCAGCTTTAAAGGAGACGCACGATGCCTTTTCAGGTTTTGCTTCCTCTTAGTCTGTTAAACGTGTGTTTGTGTGAATGTGAAAGTTCTGCAAAGTTAAAAAAGTCTGTGGCAAAGGGAGCATCTCCACCGGTGCTCCTGCAGAACCTTGTCCAATATAATATTCTATTCTGATTCTGTCACATGACATCAAGATGCCCGATATTTGCATGATGCACGAGACGACGACATTAGGGCGTATAAAGCTTGTGACACACATTAAAATGATGAATCTGAGCATAATGTGTCTCCTTTAAATCGGCTCACCTCAGGAACACTGGACACGACTTTGCTCTTTGTCTAAAAAAACCTGGACCACGATGAGAAAAGCTGCTTCTGGCAGCAACTCCCAATTCTAACATTTGTTTTACGCCTGCAGTTCACCAAGGTCGGGAAGGGGGGGCTGGGGGGAGGGTGCATGAAAAATACATGAACAGAGAGAGGTACTGATCAGTGGTAAAAACACTTCTGCACTCGCAACCACGGACTCCTCCAGAGACCGTTATCCTCTCCTTCAGGTCGTCGCTCGTCTTGAATTACACAGAATTCATACCGTGAACCTTTTGCTCGTTATAGAGGGACAGGGTGTGTGCGTGATAGAAAAATAATGTTCTCCTGTACACACGTCATTGAAAAAGGCAATCACAAAAATAGTTTGAAGTCAGATGAGGTATGCAAAGTGTGAAACGCACACTTTAGGCTCAGACACACTTCCAGCGCATCCTGAAAAATGGTGTCACCACCAGAGAGCTTTGTTCTACATGATGAGAAGCGACGGATCGAACACACTCCGGTGACTCGTCTCCGAGCTGATTCTCGTACCGAATGAAACAAGACACTGACCAAAAAAAATAAAATCTAAAGTTTCCAATTGCACTGGATCGAGTTTCGAACAACTTGTTTTGGATTAAAAACCCGGTGCCTTCCATCGCTGGTCCACAGCTTCCAAACACCACCACACACTCACACAGGTGACCTTTATTCTGACAGAGCGTTTTGGTAAAGTGAGGCCTGCTGGACGGCAGACGGATCCCATCCAGTTGTGCTGTGACGTCTCTGTTGCTCAGCATCCACAGGGATCTGAAGAGCGGGTAATACTGTAAGAACCTGCAGGACGTACTTTCTGTGCACGCTCGCAAACACACACACAAATTAGGTCCATTTCCAGTCAGCCACTGCTGGTGCTGCCCCCTCCAGGCTCGAGTTCACACGGAGTCCGGAGGAGGCGCCTGGCTTCATGACAGGGTGCAGTCGTAGGCTCCCTCCTCCTCCCCCTGCTCCTCCGTCTGTTCTGGGGGACAGTCCTCGGAGGGGGGGCGGGGAAAACCTCCCGCGGGTTCCAGGGAGGGCAGCAGCGACAGGCCCAGCGGCGCCGCGGCCCCCCTGCTGTCCTCGGGCCGGGGGGCCGCAGCACCTCCCAGACCTTCAGAGCCTCCCATTTTGGAGCTCTGGCTGGTCGGCTGGGAGGATTCAGGCAGAATCTGCTCCGAGGCCGAGTCGATCAGCTGCTGCAGCTGCGGCTGGATGGTGTTGAGGAATGGTTTGTATCCCAGGCTGGAGGTGAGAGGAGAGGAGAGGGACAGAGAAAGGTTCAGCATGACACTTCACAATACATTATTTTTAATATTAAAAAGAAGGATCTGTCACAAGAGACCAAGAGCACTTGTTACATATATTCTTGATGACTGCTAGGAAAATGGTGACAATAAAATGGTTGAATCCACAGCCACCTACAGTGGCACAGTGGAAACAGAAGCTGAGGGAGGTGTGTGGAATGGAGGCTTTAACTGCTCAATTACAATTAAGGTCTGATGTTGTTTTAGTGAGGAGGTGGCTACCTATTGCAGAATACCTGTCTAACTGAGGGGAATCCTGTGGTATGATGGAATGTCTTAACTGTCCATTTATTTATTTACTTATTTATTATTTTTTCACCAATCAGTCTGTCATATATAATTTGTGATTTTCGCAAGGAATGTTTGTGTTTCTCTTTAATAAAGTTCTAAAAAAAAGAAAAAAGAAGGATCTGTAATAGCAACAAACTGACGATAGAAGGAGATAAAGACTCAAACTGGGAACAAACCCATCTGGACAGGTTTACCCACCAGTCAGTGGAGACCCAGGTGTCCACGGCCAACAAGCCGCTCCGGACATTCTGCACAGTTTCCTGAGGAACCTCCGGGCTGTCCAGGAAGCTGATCACCTGCTTGATCACGTTAGAGTCCCGCAGGATCAAACCTATCACCACGCACCACTCCAGGCAGCCGGCCTCCATGAACACATGGAGCAGGTACCTGAGGAGAGAGGAATCAGCTGTTGAGCTACAGGCCTTGGTTTCTTGTTGGATTAAATGAAAAACACAAAATGGGAGAGTGGACTCACCTGAGCTGCACCTGTGACTTGTGCGGGCCCTTGTTGGCCAGCTCCATGGAGATGTGCTCCAGCTCGGCCTGGCTCAGGCTCAGCGTGGACGAGTTCTCGTCGACCATCGTCCAATCACCGTCCACCACCGAGCTGGTTTCTGTGAGGTCTGTGGCCGAGCCGATGCTGTACTCCTCCACTAGAGGGATGAGGAGTGAGAGAAAGGATTAAACAAAAGAAAACCGGATCACCTTTGGCAAACATGAGTCTGTTTTTCTGTCGGGGTTTACCTTTGTTGGTGAGCAGTGACAGGAAGGCGTCGTGTGTCTGTGGTGAGTGCTGGTTGGAGTGGGAGGACGAGGCCGTGTCCATGTCTTTGGCCCCCTGCCCCCCCAGCCCGGCCAGCCAGGTGTGGTTGCTGGGATCTGCCTGAAGGAGCGCTGTGTCCATGTCGCTGTTCAACAGGCTGTCGGCTGACTGTGACTTCAGCAGCCTGGTGCTCAGCACTTGGAGCAACAACAGAAAACGCCATGATTTATAAGCATTGAATCAAAGGTCTAACTTTTATGAATGAGTTCCTCTTTTATCTGGATCCCGTCGCTCACCTGTGCGACACCGCCCGTTCTTCAGGGGCGAGCTGAGGCTTCCCACAGGAATGACAGGGAACGGCCAGAGAAAATCCTTGTGGAGATGTTTCAACGCCGAAACAAAATCATCTACGTGAGCCACGCGGTTCCGTTCGCGGCACAGCCAGCCAATGAGCTCGAAGCCCAGCTGTGCCGAGAAGCAGCCCAGGTCGCGGAGGCGCACCTGCTCCAGGAGGTGACGGGCGTGGCGCCACAGCATCATGTCAATATACATGTTCTCTGCACATTCCACATCCCGGCTGTCAGGAACCAGAGCAGGGAGAAGGACAATAAGAAAACCGTGAGGAAAACTGAATCAAGTCAATCAATCAAAATCTCCAAAATGTGTGTGTGTGTGTGAATGTCTGTACCCTTTAGCCGAGGGTCCAGCTGGCATACTGAAGGTCTTCTGCAGGTTGAACTTTCCTGTAGTGATGCAATCTGCCGACTGAGACAAACTAATGCTGCGATTTCTAAAGATCTCAGTTGAGCTGGGTTCCTACCACAAAGAATACACACATCATTATGTTCACTTATATCCATATTTATATTCATTTATTATTGTTCACTTCACAGTGAAATGTTTGTGGATCTAATAAAGAGACGACAGTTGAGCTGTTTCCAGAAGTCTGGTTTGTTATTCGATGTCCAAACTCTTCTTGTGCCATTTCTGGTGTTTTGATGTGAACAATATTGATGAATATATTAGCCCCGGCATCCCAGCAGGAAGCTGTATGTCATCTAAGCATTGATTTTGTACCATATTTCAAGACATTACTTATTTCTAATTAGATTTGGCCTTCCAGACACAATAAGCCACTGATGACTACGTTTAAAACCAACTTTTTAAACAAATATCAATGTTTCTGGCCTTTTAGTGAGGATAAATGACCACTTCTGTGAATATGATTTTCATTTTTTCCTTTTAACTGGATGTGGACATGGCACAAGTATAAACTGCACAAATTGCCTAGTGTTGAGATGATTTGAACTTGCTCACCTGAGTGGTGGGTGTTGGGGGCGGAGTCTCCATCTCCCCTGAGCCAATGGCTTTGAGGAATCGGATCATGTGCCGACACAGGTCCCACTTGCCCTGTTCCAACGCCGTGTTGAAGAGGAGGGTGGCGTGCTGCCTGCTCACTGCTGGAACCTCCATGTTCTTAAGATGGAGGGAACAGTAGAAAAGACAGTGAGCAACAAGAGTTTTTCATGGCACACTAAATAACTTTTGTAAATAACTAGGATTTTATTAATTGTGCGACTATGGATGTAACTTGTTTTCTGTCTAGGCCTGTTAAATAGTCTCAGAGCTCTGTAGTGAAAAGCTCATCCCTGGTAACTACCTGCAGTATAATCAGATAAGAAGCTGCTGTGTCCAGGTCCTGAGCTATGAGGCACTCCTCGAACAGATCTTTGGGGTTTCCCACAGCGGCAAACAGGTAGTTCCACAGCGCGTACTCCGTCTTCCGGGCGCAGTGGACGATGGTCTGAAGGAAGAGCGGGAACTCCGTGATGAACTTGGCCACGGTGGGCAGCAGAGGGTCTGGGATGGGCTCCCGGGACGTCGCCTCTTCTTCCAGGACCACATGCACCATCAGCTCCATGACATGGGGGAAGTAGGGGAGGGAGGCACATGACTGAGCCAGCATCAAAGCCTGTGGGTGAAGGAAAGAATAGAGGAATTGTTTAATTGTGTTGATTTTTCTCCAGCAGTCCTTTAATAAGCTAAAAGATGAAAAGAGAGGTGGGTTCACGTACGTGTTCACCCAGGTTTCGAACCAGCAGCTGCCTGAGGATGTGGTGGAGGTAGATCTGGGAGGTCCTCTCTACTGTGCAGTAGGGAAAGAGCGCCTCCAGTGGCTCTGCTGATCCCTGCAGCCCATCGTAGAGCACAGTCTCATTGGTTGCCCCGAGCACCAGGGCGTCCTCAAACAGCACAGCCAGAGGATAGATGTTGATGTGGAACGGCAGCATGATGCGTCTGGAGAGGAAGGAGTGGGGCTTGCGGTGGTCCCGGGGGAACAGCGGCAACCAGACTTTCATGCCGGCTTCGCCACACGACAGCCACAGGGCGTCCAGCAGGTAGCGCTTCTTCCTGTTGGAGCGACAGGTGGTCCACACATGTTCCACACACTGGGCCAACACCACAGGAGGACAAAATGGTAGCTAGGGACGAAAAATAAACAGAGTTACAGGGAATCCTTGACAAAAATATGAAATCTAAATATCAACATTTAACAGTGTTTCCACTCACCAGCTTCTTGTTGTTAGCAGGGGAATCCTTCTCTCGTACCTGTGGACCTGAGCGGTCCCTCTGTAGCATGATCAACTGGCCGGCCAGATTCAACATGATGCTTTCTGCCACGCAGGCCTGAAATAGACAACCATAAATCATGAATAGACATGCAACAGTAGATATTTCATGTTTGTGCATTTGTGTAAATGTGTTTGTTACCTGCTGCGGGGCTTTCAATGTGATGCCGGTCTCTGTGCGCACGGACGTGAGTGTGACAGAGACCACGAGGGCCGGGTGGGGGATGTAGCGAGACATGGACACCTCCTGCAGCAGCTCCACGCTGGCTGACGGGTTTGGGCTGGAGCGACACACACAAATACACACAGTGAGTCACAATTCATGACATTAAGTTAAAAACACACATAATGCATGTGAAGAACAACAGGATGAAGAGTATTTAACAATAAGGTGCTTGAAAAAGATTGAGAGAACCTTTTAGGCAGACGAATTTGAATGCCGAGGAAAATCAAATTTTCTTTCTGGAAAAGTCATAAGATACTGAACCATTTTATTCAGGCTGGTTTCCTGATTATATTAAGCTTTTTAATTAAACTTGAATTTAGACAGTGATCCTTCTGACACTGGTGAAACACTATTGTATTACAAACTATGTGAGACATAAAGCTGAGGCCCAGCTCTGTCATGTGACAGGTTTTAGGTCAACAGCTTTAACTAACGGCCTCTTTTCCCAAGGGAACAGCACCGATATCTAAAACTATTATGACTACTGGTGCCAGGGAATTCCCTCGTGCCGGAGTGTGTGAAATGAAGAAAACTGTGTTGAATATGCAGAAGATCCAACTTAGAAAAGACACAATCAGCTCTTAACAGTAATAACATTTGTTTCCAGAACACAAAGTTTGACCAGTAGTGTGAATAAGGCAAAATTTGTTAGAATACAGACAAATTATATTTTTCTTGGGGAAAGATGCATGTCAGATATGTTGAATCTTCTGTAAGTGGAAGCGTAACATGAGCCCACCCGTCATTCCTCCTCTCAATGCTATAGAGGCAGATGGAGCAGTCGTCTCGGAACAAGATGACCATGTCTCTGAAGACGTTGAGCAGCAGCGTGCCGGAGTGCAGCTTAGTGACCGAGGCGAAGGCGTTGTCCAGGTTGGATGAGCGTTGGTAGAGCCTCAACTGGTGTCCAGAGAGAGGAAACAGAGAGAGACGTCATGATGTGATTGACAGAAACTAAATCATCATCTATATTATGAAGTAGAGAGATGTGTGAGGATGATGTGAGTGGGTCCTCAGCCTCACCTGCTCTTGGTGGTCTATATGGTTGTAGCAGGCCACCACCACAAAGTCGTTCCACCAAGCGAGACCTCCCGTCACCGTCATGTTCTGCTCCTACAGAGAAATACAAACACAACTTAACCATTACTGACAGAAAACTAAACTGGAAATATTTAGAAATATAACAAATCTTAACCATTAAAAGTGTCTACATGTAAATAATATTTTGACAAACTGTTGGTGATAGAAAATCTAGCTGTGCAAAGTGTATTACACTGATATATCTGGGAGAATTAAAAGGTAAGAGTTGATAATTGCCGACATGTTCAGTCTAGACAAAATAAAATTACAATTGATTCAGAGTTAACACTTTCAAGGCATATTTTATAATACTGAATTACATTCAGAGAGGATTAAATGTAGATTTTTGTCCTCCAGTGGACGGCCGTTACTTACCTGAGTGATATTTCCAAACAGCTTCCATTTCCTTGTGAATAAGGAGTAGTGTGCAAAACCCCGCCTCCCTGCTACAGCCATGCACTGGCCTGCTGTGTCTATGGCTGCAAACTGTACACAAAGAGCACAATATTGTATGTTTAGGCATAAATCATAAAAAATGGCCATGCCTTCATCTGAGCACTCATGGGAAAAAATTCCAATGACAATTTAATACACTATGTGACTCACCCTTATTGGCCAGTTGCTCTCTAGGTATGTGCTGTGGATCTTGAGGAAAGCAAACGGAAAGGAGAATTAGAAAAAAATACGAAATGCATCTATTTTGATCATGAATTAATTCATTCTGTGCACCTGAATCCTGAGAAATAAGTCAAGAATCTTGCCATTGTTTTTCAAAATAAAATCCCTCCTATCGAGACGCAAAGTGTGTGTGCATCCTCACCTGGACCACGTGCCAATGCTTGTGTCCCAGTAAAGTGCTGAGTCCCTGAGAGAGAGAGGATTCGTGTTTGGGGGCGGGATGCATCGGGCTGCCATCGCACGGGTGCAAGTGTGTGTGCGGGTCAGAGTTGCCCTGGACCTGCGAGGGGTCACCGCAGGTCAGGTAGAGGCGGTCTTCGCCATGGAGTAACACCTGCTCCTGGTTACTCTGCACGGTCGAGAGAGCATCACACACAGCATGAATTGTTAATGTTGACGTGCATTTTGTATGTTTGGACAAAAGGTTTATCATGTGTCTCTTCTCACTGTGCATGGGTTGACTGTGAGGGCGCTCTTGATGAATTGGAACTGCAGAATGCCGGCCTGCAGGGAGGGCTGAGGAGGTTCCACCGTCTCCATCTCCACCTCTTCCTGCTGTTCTTCCTGCCGTTTCCTCTCTGGTTTGATAGGCAGCACCCACAGGTGGTAGCCCTCTGCTCCCCAGCTCTGTGATCGGCAGAGGGCAAGTTTCAGTATGAACCATGGTAGGAGAAAATGCATTATACATTTAACTGGTAATCTCTTTCTTCCCGCTTTGAGAACAAAAAAATAACTGCCAATATGTAGAAAATCATTTTAATATGCAACAGATAAACCATGCAATGAAGAAAAACTCACTATTCTAATTTGAGCACATGGAATTGCTTCTGTTCCACTTCAATGAACTGCAATTTGCTTTTAAATAACAGGCATGATGAGTGAGTTTCAACTCAAACAAGCTGTGGTTGGACTTTCTTTTATAGTCATGTTTTATGACTCTTTCAATTACTTGATCTTTGTGGCTTTAAGTCTTTTTAATATTTAGTAATCAAGCGTTCTTTTCTTTTTTTAAATGTTTGTTGTTGGGACGGTACTAGAACTCCACTAACCATAGAGCAGATTTTAATGGGGTCCTTCTTAGTACCATCAGAACGATACCTGAGGGGAGGATGAAAAATACAAAAAAATATTAGAAGTTCCACAATTACAACAAAATGGTTCACATGAAATGTCATTAACAGATGTGTGCGGATGTGTGTGTCCACCCACGCAAAGTCCTCTCCCAGAGTACAGATGAGGTGAGCTCCGAAGACGCTCCACAGCGATAGGCCACCGCACTCCCACGTAACCATGACGACACTGTAGTCAGGTGACCAGCAGATGAGTTTGACTGGGCCCGTCTTGTTGTAGATGTCTGAAGAGGCAACGATGTTAGAATCAAGTTCAGAACCCTGGAGCTTTTGTTGACTTCTTAGAAATTCAATTTTTTTCAAATGACGTGTTTGAAGCACTGAGTCATTGCACTCTAGACTAGAATTTATTTGAATTTCTCACACACATTTCAGTTTGACCAAGAATATTTTTCTCCACCACTGCCTTTACTTTAAATCATTTGAGTCCCTAATAAGACTTTATAAAATGCCTATAAATATAAAACTCGCTTAAATTAGAAACAGGCCGATTCAGTGGCGGTTCTACATGGACGTTCTACCACTAGGTGGAGCTGTGGCTCTAGATCCCATTTTAGAAGTCTGACTGAAACAGATGTGATCTGTGAGGAAACCTAGACGTGTATACCCCAGAGGGAGAAAGCTGAAGGAATGTGAGTTATCTCAGAGAGGACTGTGTGTAGGGGTAAGACAGACAGAGAGGCAGATAAAGAGAGGAGGGAGACTCGAGGAGATACGTATGGATGGTACCTGGGTAGTGTTTTGGGGTGAGCTCCAGTTTGTGGGAGAGCTGCATGGACCCTGCGCTGTCGATCATGTACACCAGCACCGAGCCACTGAAACGAGAGCAGCCGCAGTTAAACAGACATCATTTTAAGATTTAACGATCAGCGCTGGGACAGGGCCGGTGACCTCTGGCTGTAATTTGGAGTAAATACCTTCAAGCTACATTTCTCTGCTTTGAACAACTTCCAGCGTGTCCGTGCACTCGACTGCACACTCATTTGGACACACGCATGCATGCACATACCTCTAAATCAACAACGCCAAGGTCAAAGTACTTCTACTGTGTGTCATAGCAAACACTTTATCTTCAACCGCTGCCAACTGATGAGGACGTTAAATCGGCAGTAAAAATCACACCAATGTAAATTTAAGTAACAATCACTTTAATTGGATGTGTATTTAGCAAGACCATACTGAGCTTTGTTTTCTCCCTGAACTGCGAGACCTTTATTTTTCTCTAAAGCATTTTTCCGACATGAACCCCAGGTCAGATGCATTCACAACAATGGGAAAGTGTGTGGGACATTCAGGCCAGAGAGGTGGAGTCAGGGTGGTGCCTGCAGGAGGCAGGACATGACACATAACTTCCGTTGCAGACAGCACAGTGGTTTTGTTCATAGCACGTTGACACAGGCATCGGCCATTATCTCCGTAAAGCTCTTGAATCTCCTCATCTTTCCAAGTTGACATCTTTGTCTTCTATGTTCTATGTGTATGGCATCTCTTTTTCATCCTCAGATAATAGATTCTTTCCACAGCAGGAACATTTTCCAGTGCAATGTCTAAAAGCAGCTATACTGTCTGGAGGACTTTTTGGACGATAATCACATGTTAAAGTACAAGACACAAACAAAACATAAGAAAAAGTTGAAGAGAATAGAGCAGTGAGGAAGAGAAATTCCTGCCAAGCAGGCAGATCGTACGATCCATGAGGAGCTTCTGACAAGCACACAAGAGGCAGCCTCTGCAAACACAAGCTGACAGATTCTCAGTGGACACACACGGACAACAATCGCTCTCTGTCACACACATACGCAAACAAACGCATCCACGTTTACATCTCAACACTGTTTTGCGCAGACAAAGTGAGAAAATGGGAAAGATGCATACCTGGCGCAGCCAAAGGCCATCAGTCTGTACTTGTTGTTGACGGCCACACAGGTGCCATCCGTGACATCTGCCGCCCAGACGCCCTGCAGCTGCTGGAGACACACACACGAAAACACAATCATTAACAATATCATATATAGCTTTTTGTCTGTATGATGTCAGTGACTTAACTGCTATCATCCTTAAAAACACATCGCTTTATATATCTTGATGGTGACGTTAACACCTACATTCCAGTTTCAAGTATCTAATTTCATGCCAGTTTTCAGAAAAATAAACAGATACAGGCCAGGCTAATAAAGCCAGATAAAGAAATACCTCCAGGTCCTGAACTGAATCCTACGCATCACCAGTTTGGACTTTTGTCCTCCATAAATGGTTCTATCGCTCCTCTTCAGGAAAACTGAGGTAACTGTTGCTGCTTTCATTATTAAATCAAACTTTACTGAAACCAGAGAGGCCTCAACGACAACTCTCAAAAAGAACACAGTGCGTCCACTTGACCTCCATTGATTGTTTGTTTTTACATCTGTACCTATTATTAAAATAGATTTTATTTCCACACAAAAATACCTTGGAGCATGGCGAGGTAACAGATTCCATCAGCTACACGAAAGCCAAACAGAAATTTCAATTGATTTGTAGGAACAAAGGATAAGATCACAAAACAGACATGTTATTCTATCAGGGATTTTCCTGATTAAAATACATCTGAGGTGACTCCTCTGTGTCATATGCTAATTTGCATAGTGTAAAAATAAGCTGTACCAACTGCAGGGTATCTGTGCGTGTAAATATATATAAGACTTAATAGATTTAAAGACCAAAAGTATTACACACTTAAAAATGTGTCATGTGTATATTTTAAGATAGACTGCAAGTGTTCGTGTGTGTGTCTGTGACCGTCCTTACGTCTGCGGTGATGGTGTTGTTAAGCGGTGTGATGAAGCCCAGCCGCCCATCGCTCAGAACCACAGCGTACCCATCATGGGTCACACAATACTCCATGCAACGGATATACACTCCCTCCAGGTCCAGAGAGGGACCACCTACACACAAACACACACCCATGATTTCAGAGCGCATTACAATTACCTAAATATATTTTCTGAAGACACCTAAACCTTAACAATAACTACTACAAGCCTAAACCTGACAGATAATGCTAAGCCTAACCTTCAAACAATTCCCAATTATGTGACTGTGTAGATATACAGTAGATTTAGGTCCCTCACAACATGAGAAACACCTCACACACAAACATAATACGACAAAGACACAGAATCAGGAGCTGCAGCCAATGATGGAAAGTTAACTTATTTCTCAACAATATCAAGTGATCTGTAGCTTCTTTTAACACTTTCATTGACAATCAGATGTGCTGTGTGTGGTTAGCTTCATGCACAGGTTTTCTCTCACCTCGAGCAGACTGCAGGTCGAGTGAGAAAGGGATGGTAGTGAGGCAGATGGCCTTGCGCCCGTTACTGCCCAGCCCGTCCCAGTGCAGCACATGGAGGTAGCCGTCTGCCGTGCACACCAGCAAGTCCTCCTGGAGGGACTGCAGACTGGTGGGAGGAAGACAAAATAAAAAACTTAAATTAGCATTTTGATTGAAAAAATTGAATAGGTAGTGGAAGACAGGGGCAGTTTGTGGGAAGGGCGGGGACCAGATAAACACCAGAGTGTTAGAAAACAGTGGGCTAGTCTTCATCCAGCTGTGCCCTCTGAGCGAAGCCTGGAAGTTTTACTGGTCAGCTGCGACGAGGCCACATAGCTGCCAGTGCCAAGGCTCACTGTCCTCTAACACACAAGGGAACAAACAGCGTGTGTGTGTGTGTGTGTGTGTGTGTGTGTGTGTGTGTGTGTGTGTGTGTGTGTGTGTGTGTGTGTGCATAGCGCTTCATTGTCCCCGGCCTGAGGATGACACAATGGGACAAGCGAGTGATGAAAAGCAAGGGTGAGAAAGGAAAGAGAATAAAGGGAGACAAAAGATGTGAAGAACAGTGGACTTTCACTGTGGAGGAGGCAATGACTTTTATGGCGGCTTCACAGCAGGAGACGCCCGCTCATCTCCTGCAAAATCCAGCTGTGCCTGTGAAATGCAGTCAGCGCTCTCTCGTTCGGATGATTACCCTGTAATCTAGTGCAGACTGCGGAGGAGAAGTGACAGATGAACACAGAGGCAGGAGAGACGCCGATAATAAGAAACGCAAGATAAATAAAAATATGGAGAAAAGGAAAATTGAGCAGAAAATTGGCAGATGACAGCTCTAGTCACTCAGCGTACAAAAGGCTTCAAGTTAAAGGGAGTGAGGGTGAAAGGAGGGAAGGTGACAAACAAGAAGAGAGAAACTATGAAAGAACTGAAATGAGCAAAGACTGAAATCACGAAGGAGAAAATAAGGAGGTTTAGCAGACACCGATTTTCCAGTTAATTGTTATAATTTTTTTTCTTCTCACCAATTATATTATAATTCGTGGACTTTAAGACCACCACGGTCTTCAATGGTAAAAAGGGTTGTTTTTGCACAATGGCAATTAAAAATTAAAATGATTTGCTGAGAAAAAAATGTTGTGTTCCAACAGGGTGTTGTTGACAGCTAGAGGAACTGAAGTGCAACGCGTCATAATTAATAGGAAAAAGGGAGGAAACATATAGTTTATGGCTCTTTTTTTAAGCCTTTACAGAGCATGTGTAGGAAAGAAAACAGCCTGTCAACATTTTATAGAGCCGGCTTTGGAGATGACAAAATAGACACCCCTCATTTTGAGTAACAAGCAAGTGTAGTCAGGTTATGTCACAGCTAAATTATATTTAATGAGATTGACAGCTCACAAGTCTCATTAGGGACAATATTTGCTCTAACGTCCGATGTGAATCACTGACGCGTCCGTGCAACACTGGGGATGAATGTGTCATTCTCTCCTTTCTTCAATGACTAAACCCTTCCACCCCCACATCTGTCCATCACTCTTCCCTCTCAGCGACTCTCCGTTCCTGCAGATTCATGCATATTTCTCTGCAGGCCTCTGTGTTTACAACTCACACAGAGTGAACGAGGGTGGATTCTCACTGCACCTCGGCCATTTCTCACTGACGATGCCTGAATTTCCATGAGAGGAAGGAGAGATTATTTTTTTGTTAGGCCACAACTCTGAGCCAAATGATCTTAGCAGATACAGAGCGTGGGTAATGTTTAGCAGCTACAACAATGGTGGAATTTCTATAAATGGCCACTAGGGAACTGCCTTGGGTAAAACAACATATATGCAGTTCAGATCCTGTAGTCAGTGCAGTAAACTAAAGCTACTGGAAGGAAGCTGGAATAACATGTTACATTTTGTTTTGACTTGTTTAGTTAATCGAGCCGCAAGTGGAAGGCTTCCGATGTAAGATTTGAAACTGTGTTTACAGGAAAATGTACACAGTGGTGAAACTGCACAAGGGGAGGATAAGAAAACTCTCTTTGTTTACAGGAAGCTCTTACATTGGATTCACAGTGATATTGTAAACTGCTTACTAAATATACTGCGTAATGCATCTTTCCGTGGTTTCAGTTTGTGTGCATATTGGGTTTGTGACACATCCACAAACTAAAGTCAGGAGAGTTTCAAGGGACTTTAAGGATGCCCTGCATCATTGCCTGCTTGGCCTGGGCTGAGGGTCAATAGGGTTTATGTGTAGAGAAACAGGCAGACACAACAGAATGAGAGAGACAAAGGACAATAAGAAAGTATCCACCTGGTGATGGGGGCCTCCAGATCCACCGGCTTCTTCATTTCTAAAGACAGGGCAGGGGCACATTGCTCTTCCTTGTAACCTGGGGTCACTTTCACACGAGAACTTCCCCTGTGAAAACACATTAATACAAATCGATGTTTAAGTTTTAATCATGTGTGAAGCAAAGTGCGAAAAAAAAACATTTTCATCTTGAACGAAACATCACTTTACAGGCAGAGACTTGCCCCACCGCTGTGGGTATGTACTCCAGGAATGTGAAATGCTCTAATCCTCACACAATACACACTCAAAGGCAAACACCACAAATGAACACACAATGTGGAAGCTTGAAAGATACAAACCAGAGGAAGGGAAAGTTCAGGGAAGGAAAATAAGAAATGCAGAGACACTCTTTTTTCATCCACACAACTTATGGCCATGTTGTGTATTTGTTGTATTAGATGAACCTATCATAGCTTCTCAAATTTCACTACCCACTGTCATCAATCACATAATCACTGCAGAGAAAACATGAAGTCATGGGTAAACAAAACTATGCTACAGGATTTAGTTCTGGTATTCCTCCTGCCACTGTTTTCCAGCTGCTCTAACGGACAGATGCAACGCTGAGTGTAATGAGGAATAAACTGCAACGAGCAAGAAATACCCAAAGGGTAAAAAAGCTGCATTTAAATTAATTTTGCTTCTGTTTATAATCAGCCATGTTGTTATAATGTGTCATAAGCAGTCACAAGGTAGCAGCAGCAACGTAGCAGGGGTCAAATTGTGTCTGACGTTTCAACTGAAACAGTTTTCAAAGGTTGTGTTTTGGAAATGCAAACACCAAGTTGATATGGGTAATATGAAATATTCATATAACACAATTAAGTTTAAGGGAGAAGTTGGTGGAGCGTCCCTGGAAAATCCAGCTTGGCCCCTTTCACTCTGCTCACCTTACATAAGCATGTGTGTCACTTTGTATGTGTGCTGCACTCACTTTGGGTAGACAGGCTCATAGAGGTATTTGTCATCCCCTCCACCCAGCACGTCGAACAGGAGGATGTACCCTTTGGCAGTCTGAAAACAGAGAGGAAGGACTCATTAAAAAACACATCTATACACATATATAATTACACTACTTTATTATCAGGGAGGTGGAAATAGAAGACACTGAGAAACAGACTGAGAGACAAACAAAAAAAGTAATTGGGACGAGAATAATAATTTAAAAGTAAAATTGAATTTTATCATTTGAATATCATCACAAACTTGCAAAGTCATTCAGTGGCTTTTCAAGCAGCCAAGGAGAAAACAATGCAGAGGCTGGAGGGAAGAGAAGTAAATCAGTAAATAAAAATCATCTAACGTCTACGGCGTAGTACCGTAAGCTACCTGCAACATGTCCTTGTACAGATGTAAATCTAAACTGCTGTTAATACTCATTTGCCTGACGAAAGGTGTTGGAGGTTTGACAGAAGCTGCAGCTCTGACGTAGTCGTCACTGTTGTCTGTAACTCGATCATAACGGCTGGGCCCAGATTCTGCTGCATCGTATCAATGACACAGTGCATCCTTGTTAAAACAGGACCTTGGATCGTGCATTTATCTCAAGAAAAAAAAAACGTTTTAATTAAATGTAAATGTGACTTAGAAAAGTCACACAATGAACACACTTAATAATCAACAAAGATCATCCATCAGTAATCTTCTTCTGTATTTATGAGATTATTTCATGCTGAGGTTGTTTTCAAAATATTTTATGAACTACTTCCACAAGTTCACTGCTTCAGGAATTTTGAAAACTCAATCTAAATTGGCCAAAAACTGCATTCAAAATGTCTAATTAGCCTATTTTTACACAATGCACCAACTTGCTGATTACACACGCAGGTATAAACTGCTGCTTTCGCTGATAATGATGCCTGAGAAACTAAATTGGTCAGTGTTTAAAAACAGCACATACACACACACAAATCATCCTGTGGAGAGCTCGCCCTATCTGTGATGTAAATATAATAGTAAAGTAGAATGCAAGTACAATACTGCAAATTGATTTTTTTCCACAACTGCATTGCGCAGGCGCACACACATACATAAACACACACACGCACACAGTTGTCAGGGAAACTGCTGAAATTGAGTCTCAAGACTGAAACATGACACGAAACCTGATCTACACTCGGCTGTCAGGAATAATGTTCCACGGTTTTGCAACGGCTGAGCACAAAAAGGCTTTTTCATGCAAGTAACCTGCCTTGAACCAGAGTGAGTTTGACACAAACCATAATTCTACTATTAACAACGTTTCATTCAGTTGCGCTTCCACTGAACGCAGTTGTTTTGCTCATATTCTGTGGCAGTGCACTGAGGAAACCCTTGATTTTTTGAGTGTGACTGCGCTGTTGGTAGCAGGCCAACACATCACCACAGAAATGAAAGAGCCCAAATCAGAGAGAGGGTAAGGACAGCAGCAACATGAAGCTCGCTAGAAAAGAACAATCACAGCCAGACACAGGACAGGGAGCCACACTGAGGCCTGTTAAACCCATCAACAGCCTCAGAGCTCCACAAAGCTGCTGAACAGAAAATCTACTTCAGAAAGACAAGAAAATGTCAATAAGCCATTGGTTTGTTTCAGATCATTCTATTTCTTGAGATAAAATAAGAAATAAACACCAAGTCTACAAAGGGATCGTGTCTTAGGATAATTTGTGGAGTGATAATTTCAATAATAACACAATAATAGAGTTAGCTTGTATTGTGAAGATGTGACACTATATTTCCAGCTTTGTAAACTATGTAACCAGCAGTGTTCAAACATTTGTTCAGGTAGAGAACAGTGAGGTCAGAGGCGCCATAAGTCAAACATCAGCCCCCTTGACCCAGATGTGTTAAACTGGATTGTTTAAACAACGTTACATTGATCTAGCCTCTGAGACAACCCTGGAAAAATTGGATTGGTAGTAAAATGGCAGCACACTGACAACTGCAGTGTTGTGTTTGCTGTATGTGAGGTCAGTGTTACACAGACTTCAATCAGAAAAGTCATTGTGTTTCAGGGTCGCAGAGCTAAAATAACCACTTCATCAATTTCATGTTATCACTTAATGAAGTCAAGATTATCACAAAAGGACAGTCTCATTACAATTACCTATTTAGCCATAATAGCATAATATGGTAATGTAGTCTGGCTGTGAATAAGTGTGCGTGAGAAAAGTGAGTACCCCCACCACAGCTGCACAATTATATATCTTTACTATTTCAATAACAGGAAATGTTATTTTAGGGTCTGCTTGAACATCTGCATCAAAATAAAGAATTAGACGGTTATGGCCACACAAACTCTCAAAGGATACTGTCATTACAGAACTAAACCAAGTGCAGAAATATATCAAACTGTGCAATATTATCACATACAATTTAACCGAAATAAAACTCCAGGAAGAGACGGGAAAGAAAGGAAAGAAACTCCTCGTCGTAATCTGACAAGTCTTCAAAGCCAGGAGCTCCCATTGAATTGAACCCACATACTTAAAAAGCCCAAAAAGGCTTCCTTCCCAGAGGAGGGGCCATGTGGGCTCAGAGAGGAAATGTGAGTGTGACTAAGACGCTCCTGTACTTCAAAAGAGTGTGAATTAGAGGAGGCAGGGAATCTCAGTGAAGTATCAAAGATATGAGGGGGAGGGCAAACTATTTGGCAGCCTTTGACAAACTTCACAAGTGTCTCTCCTGTCTTTCATCTGCAATTTCATCAAAACACATACACGAAAGCTTTCACCCGTGGTCTCATCTTTTCATTGAACGATGATTAGGTTTAATTCAACTAATCATGTCAGATAAGTGTAAAGACGGTGGATGAAAGAGACGGGAGATAAAGAGAGAAGGCCACATTTGAGATGCATCCCATATCCCCAGGACACGTGGTGATCTTTGTTCCTTCACACATGCAGAGATAAAAAACGCAGGAAAAAGGAGGACCTTGGTCATTGTCAACTGGAGCCGCATAAACATGCAGGCACCATTACTGAAAAGAATGAGCTTAAAGAAAGTTGCAAAATGTGTCTCTGTATGTTCTCATTGGCAACAAAGAGATGCAGATCCCGAACAAGCCTTTGGTCTTTCATGAGTCTGCAAAATATGATGCACCTGCAAAATACCAAGATCAGCACAGTTTGTACTGCAGATACAAGACAACAGTGTCAAAAAGGCCTCCCTTTACATAACACAAAAACAAGAGAGAGAGAAAACAGCAGGAGATTGTCCTGGTCAGAGGTATTCACAACAACAGCCTCTGTCCTTATCTCCAAACGCTCTGGAATCTCAATGTCCTTCCCAGGTAACATCTTTACTGGCATGTTCTACTGTTTTTCTTTTGTCTTGTGTTAGAAATGTATTCACTTTTTCCTTCAACAGACTTTCATCAACCCTGGTTTAAAAACAAGATACGGGATGGGGGACAAATCTGAAAAATCTGACTATAGACCAAATGTATTTTCACATGGGTTTCACATTTCTGTTGATGTGTTTTATGATGTCCTGCTTAAAACTGGTTTATCCTTATAACTCAAGGCCACATTTATAGTTTATACTCAATAATTTGAATATGACAGGCACTAGAGGAAGATGATACTTTGATTATAGGACTCAAGAACAGGCTTAAGCTGTTGTCATATAACACTTCTTCCACTGGAGTTGGCACCTCGACACTATTTAAACGAACTATCACAACCTTATGCCGCAATTGACAGAGAGGAACATCAAACAGGCGACTTCAGGCCGCTGTAAGACCCAAACAAATAGGAATGAGTGGGAAAATGCAGGCTGATAACAAGTCTAGTTCAGGCTTGCAAGGAGAGTGAAAGACTGAACATTTTTGGAGGAGAAAGAGGCAAGTCAGCAGAAAACTATACATAGTGTAATAGTGTACTGGAGCCTCCCTCCTGCATGTTTGAACAAACTCCAGAGGTCAACACATCCCGGCTTGTGAATCTCTGCAGTGGTTCCCTGAAGTTACTTGCACTTTTAAAAAAATTGGGTGAATTACACAATTTGCAGACAGTAGCTTCCAGCATGGACTACAAACAAGTACAAACAGTTCACAAATATGCAACGGAAGAGCACAGATTTGTAAAGTGTGTCAGTCACATAAACTGCATATAAAGACGGACGATGCGTCTCCAATTCCTCACACTATCCAGAAATGAAGGCGAAATATCTCGGATACAAACCCTGCAATCATGTGCACTTGGATTCAGAGTCTTAACAGTGGTGATAGTGGGATGGAGCTGCAGTGCTGGACCAATCATTTCAAACCGTTTATATAGCAACATATAACTAAGTAAAACTAAACTTACTGGAAAAACTATCATTTGGACACAAGAAAAATTTACTTGACGTGTACTTTGACTTTTTAGTTAGGTCCATATCTCATTCTTTAACATGGAGGAGGCGGGATTTAGGAAATATATAGCAGCTAACCACCAGGTTGAGATCAAGACGCCATGGTTTCACTCAGGGTAGCTGCCATGTCGTTCATCTTTATATACAGTCTATGGTCTGTAACCGCAATGTGTGCATTTCTTGCTAATAGTGGGAGGACAGGTAGTCTCACATGAAGCATGAGCAGGCAGCGGATTCATTCCATTTATAGGGTTGATAACAGAAGCAGGTAAGATAGCGAAATTAAATATCACTCGCTTACTTACATATGCCATCACTTATGAGTGATGTCGTAAAAGGGAGTGTCATTTGTACGTTAAGTAACTCAATGTTATTCATCCTTGTTGGGTTAACTGGTGTGTATCACTGGTAGCAGGACAATTTAAGTGCAAAGCAAAAATTAATTCTTTTACGGAATTATAGTGCAGACAAACAAGACTGAATAGCAGTGCATGAACTGGGATTGGTTTAGACGTGAAACAGTAGGACGGAATATAAAGAAACTGCATGGCTTGGTCACTGAAGAAAGTCTTTGGTGGTAAACACGTTCCTGAGTGGGAGTCTAAAAACAGAGAGGGAACATTTTGGACTCGGACAGATCCCAAAACACACACAAGAAGAGTTCAAGAGTAAAACCATTTCCCCTGTTAGAGGGACTTCGTCCTGTCTTGACTCCTGCCACACACACACGTCCAACCCTCCTGCTTGGTCAATTTCTTTTACCCTCTCTCTCGTACTCACACACACACACAGCTAAAGATAGTCCTAGCCATGGTTTAGGAGGGTGATTACGTTAGCCTCATGGTCTGCAGGGTGTGTGAGCAGCCAAACATCTGGGAAACAGCTGGTGAAGACTACTGCCTGCCTGGGCAACGCTGGTCTTTATTGTTCTGCAGTCCCCGACCTCTTAAAGTCTGCTCTCCCTTTAATTAAACGACAATACTAATGAGGTTGAGAAAAGTTATGGGTTGTTGGAGATGGAAAAAAGCAGCTGGTCACCACAACATAGTTTATGGGTATAAAATAATCTTGTACTTGTTGTGTTGGCATAACGTTGTGTGAGCTTGGACAGAAAAACAACTCAGGTTCTTTGGGAAATGCAAAACTTTCCAGGTAATAATGCAGGAGTGAAGCAGACGAAGCGGGAGTGATTGTGTGACGGGACGATTGGTCTGTTCCATAAATCTAGCAGCAACTTATGCAAATGTATACAGTAAGTCTACGGGTATATTTAAAGTCTGCTTTCCCATTCACATAGTGTTTGCAATGCTTCTTATACCACCCCCCTGCATTAGGTTTGATTATGTGCAATAGGAATGTGCAGATCAATCCCCATTATATTGATACTACTGATATAGGCAGTTCTGCTGTCAGTGGGATTGATAACAGAAACATAGATCCGTAACATCCTGAGCACATGAACACTGATTGATGCTGCAAGATTTGCATCTCTGCTGCTGGTGTGTCCACGTGCACAGTCATGACCTCTTTAGCTTTGGTACTGAATATTTGATAAGCTGTCTAATGTTTAAACATAAATGTAATTACGTAATAAAAGACTACTAGAAAGAGATTGCTTTATGCTTGCCAAATCATTAGTTGATTAGTTATATATTAATATGCATCCATTCTTTAAATCCTGACATGTTTGTCTCCTTAACATGATGCCACATTACCCACTTCAAAAATAAAATATTAATGATTTTATAGAAGAGAAACGTTTGATCTCAAGTTGTATTGCAGCTACAAAACTGCAGCACAAATTGAGAGTCTCCGGGGAAGAAGCGCAGTTTCTAGTCAGCTCATCTCACAATGACTTCACTGCGACCGAGACTGAATCAAATGTCAGTGGTTCACATTTAAACTGTTGCTTCAAACTAAGCTCATCTCTTGCCATAAACATTTCCTGTTTGAAAGAAAGCCCAACTGGCAGAAAGAAACAAATATTATAAAAAGAAATGAACCAAAAGAAAGTGAGGAAAGTAAAAAGCACCAATACTGGATATATTATATTTAGATTATCATCCAGGACTAATGAATGTGAGAGCATGAAAGCTTCAGTACATTTAGAGCTGCTCCACTCTTGATATTAGAAAGGGATTCCTGCTGCAGCTTCACTTTGTGGTTGTCACAGTTGTCATTCCAGTCATTATTCATTTTTGCCACATAGACGAACACATGCACACAAACCGAATAAAGCCACGACTCTACAACATCAAACCAAACTGCGGGGTGCGTGAGGTGCCCAGGAAGTGACTATGACCTGGTATGTTTGGTAACTCCTGCACCTGCTCCCTGTTGTGTTTGGCCGAGCGGGCCTGGGACCGAGCCTGACTCTCCAGACACATTCACAGCATTCACTCATGTGTACTTTGGCATCAATACGAGAGGGAGGGGGATGAAAGGGAGCAGAGAGACAGACACCTAAAGGCCCAGACGTTATCCTTTTAATATTTTTCTAATAAACAAGGTTATGTCTTGCCTACTATTAATCAATCTTCCCTGTCTTTGTTGAAAAGAACTGGAAGTCGGAGCATTAAAAAGACACGATTACACAGCTGGGGAAATTATGTTACCCAGTGTCTGCCCCTTGTTTTCCAGCCGTTTTAATTTCAAGGGCATTATCTGGACTTTTTAGAGGCTTTCTGATCAAGTCCCAAACGTATTTATGCAATTGCTTCACAATACTTAAAAAAAAAAAAAGTTTTGAAAACACAGGCCCGTATGTGTTGTAACCCCTGACACCTGACACAGTGTGTTGTCCTCAAGGACATGTGGTGTTGTTTTGGGACAAACATGTACTGCTGATTGACACAGACTTATACAAAATGTCATGTCAAGGACATGAGGGGCTGTCAACTGGGTTAAAGTTGTTTATGAAATATAAAATAATCTTAAGTAAGCGTAATGTAGGGCTCTGTTTATCAATAAACATATGGTTAATTATGGTAAATGGACTGTATTTATCATTGTTTACATCAAAATAAGAACGCAAATAATATGTTGTGTTCGTGGAGGAACTGCTACAAACCTACCAAACACAATTATTTGTAGATTAATATTCTCTCCATAAAATGAGAAGACAGATTATCCCACTAATTAGACAGACGTGACTATTTGGTGAGGGCAATGCAGCATTAGCTATGTTATTAATCATGGCTAATTTGTTATTGTCTGAAACATGTATAGATTGCAGAGTGTAATATAGCTTTGTTCAATCCAGAGGGTGTGGTCTTTGTGTGGAACTACTGTTAATGTAGTAATGACACAATTGGAAAATAAAACTTGTGTGCAGATAATAACTCAGAGTTCCCACAACCCTAAAGCATATGGTTACAAGAAAACTAGATGATGATGATGATTGTGCAGAATCAATTCTCTGTGTGGTTTTGTTTTCGATACTGTGCCTCTGTTCTGCATCTTGAGGTTCATCCAATGTGTTGCTGATCACATGGGCTTTGGGAGCTGACAGTCTTCTGCTGACTCGGACACTTGCCTTGTGTGAGGTCACTGAACGAGACGCCTCCCTTCACGCTGACATCTCAGCTGCTGCAGTGCTCGGCCAACAATCATGAGTAATGAACAGACAATGTCAGAGCTGGAGGTTCCTTGAAGTTCAGTTGTCCCCAATCATGCAAAGGGTGGAGTGTGAAGCTTATCATTGTATTGCATCACTCCACATTCTTGCTGTTAGTGCCTTTCTGTGTCAACGTGCTCTTTCTGAGAGATTCATTATCACGTCAACGCTGTACCTGCTGTTGTTTTGGTTGAATCTGTGCTTCTATGACTCTTGAGTTCATAAAGCTCTCTGTCTATTGATGTGAAAATCCTGAGATAAACAGCCCTGATTCCAGTAACCCTGCTCAGACTCATTACCTCAGTGGGTTTGACACAGCAGATGCAGCATCCGTCTGCTCCTTCTCTGAACTCACATTATGTATCAGGACATTAGCTCAACACAGACAGGCCTCATTACCAGGGATTACACAAGATAAGAGTGATTTACATTCCAACATGAAAACAATTAACATGCCATCCTGAAAATAAATAACAGCTTCTCATAAATCCAGCCCTGGTGTACTCTGCTGCTTGCAGGGACACTCTGCTGCCCAAGGGCATAAGAATTTGATTTCCCTCTAGCTGCTTCTAGACCTGCATTTTTCGTGTGAAATCCAGCAGGAAAATGTGCAGAAAATTCCCAGCGAGTGAGTGTATGGGGGATGTGTTTCAGATTTTCAGAGGAGAAAGATACAGTCATGAAACTGAACTGCAACAGACAAGAGTATGTGACTGTAGATGTGACAGTGGAGGAGTGATCTGGCTAAACTTAAATCAAAAAGCTTGTGTGGGCTTACATACAGGAACATCCTGGCATCTCGAGAACATAGAAAATCTCATCTCCATGGAAATGAATATTGAAAATCGCATCTCTTAACCTTTGTGGGCTGATACATTTGCATATTCGCTCGGTTGTGGGTTCATCTCCAGAGTTTTCCTGAGGCGAGGTTTACAGAAAGAGGAGGGAAGATCCTGAGGGATATTTTTCATGATTATTTTAAAAGGGGCGGAAAAGGCTGTTTATCCCTCCTCTCATTAGGTTCCTGTTAGGGTCAATTGTACCGATTCACAAAAGACAAAACAACTAAGGATGCTATAGATCCATTTGGAAGGCTGTAAAAGTTCCCCCACAAGCCTGACCTGTGAAGAATGAGGTCAGGGTTAAAGGGCAAAGGTGATTGACGTCCACTTTATCACCAATTTGTACCCCCAAGAATTCATCTGGCTATTTTGATGTTGCACTAAATGAACTGCGCTGTAAACCACAGAGCAATAACAACCTGTTTGAGAGGGAACTACTGTTTCGCTTTGAGTTGATTGACTCACAGTCAGACAGAGAGCTATTATATCAGCAGAGGACAAAGTCAGACAAAACTGTAGATAAGAAAGAAAGTGTAACCAAAGCATGTCACTATTATCTCAGAATGTGACAGGACAGTCTGTCCAGTTACTCACTGGTTTAACTACTACGAATGATCATTTGATGATTTCAGGACATTATACTGGTAGATCTTAGCGGTTGTTAGTATAAGAGCAAACCCTCCACCTTCAGATTCTGCAGCACATTCTCATATCGCCACATTTTTAGATTAAATAGTTTTGTAAGTGGCCACTCTGGCAACGTAAAACCCGGTGCAGCTTGTGGCCTTTTGTCAGATGAACGATTTAAGTGATTGAGTTTCAAGTCAAGGCATGTCTACCTCCAGGTAACACATTCCTTTTTTTACAAACATTAAACATGGCTGTAATTCAAGAGTTCCTAGCAGTTTATTGTCACTGTACAGAGTGTTTAGGAATAGTCTGATCATATGGATAATAATTACAAGTGAGTTGCATTAGTTGAATCTCTAAAAAAAAATAGGCTAAAATATTAGGCTTTAATATAAAGTTAATTTATAATGTTATCAAGCCCTCAAGATAATGTGGTGTTTGGTTTTTGAGTATTTGCTGAGATATCGTTACTTATCTATAGTGATGGTCAGGCACATGCAAAATACCAATGCACCTTGTTGATGGGCTTGAAAATGTATAGTAAGGGAGATATGCCCAGTCCAAGTCACAGAACGTTAGGATCATAAATGTCAGCTCCATATAACGTATGAGGGTGCGGCCCAAAGGTGTAATTATCTGACATGGAATGACCCAATACAGAACCAGCTACAATTCTCCATTATCTTTTACTATTTTCCTTACTTTCCATTATCTTTACAGTCATAACTTCTTGTCCCACTACTGCATATAAATTGAAGTTTTAACGAGCCGCAGACAGCTCAGGGGCTGTGTTTCAGTTCCGCTCTCGCTGCCACGGGACTATCTTCCTCGTATCTCGAGCTGAGCATAACAGCGAAAAAATAGGACAAACTCCACTGTTTGGAGAAGTGCGCCGACACTTTTACTGTTTCTCTTTCTAGCATTCGTCATGCTCTACTTTTATGCACCACAGTAACAGGGAAGCTGTCTGTGTCTGCTTTGTTTAACAGAAGGATCCTGATAAAATTCTACTGTCAGTGTTTGATTACTGAAGCATCTTTGAAAGTCTACATCCAGTGAATCAAAGTGGTAACAAGGCAGTAAGTGGAGAGGTTACAGTTACAGAGAGTAGTAAGAAAACCAAGCAGGTAGAAGATGTGAGACAAGAAGTGAATAACAGGAGAGAGGCACAAGATCGTTAGCTTGATGTGTCGAAACCATTAGATACGAGCAACATCTGCGCCAAAAAGACTTACTGTCCCATTATGAGGAGTCATTTATTTACCTTTAATATTACAATTACATGAAACATGTTGATTAGGTTGGGGACTTCTTGTGTCTTTCTTATAATACAATACTGTTTTACTACAATTGATTTGTGTCCTCAGAGGTTAAAAATGTCTCGGCTTCAGAGCTTGATGATAGTTGAACTTCGGTATCGATCAAACCTTACAAATATAAGAGGAGATGGTGTTGACTTACCGCCACAGCTATCATGGAGTCGTCTGGTTTCCATTCAGCCTGCTGGTAGAAGCCAAATTGGGTCGCCGCCTTTGAAGACTCGATGTAGCTGACTATCAAAACACTGGGCTGAGGAAGAAATGGGAAAGAAAATTAATATTTAAAAAATCCCGCCGTCTCAAACCATCCATCATATAAAGCGACACCAACAATCCACGTTGTAGTTCTAAGTAAACTTCATCATACTGTAATTTATCATTTGTATAAAGATCACCTTCCTTGTTCTTTCAAGATCTTTCTTTAAATTTAATTTGACCTAAATTCAAATAATAAAACCAATTGTTCTATGACTATGAAACAACAACACACCAGCATTTGTTTAAAAAAATCAAATTAGCTTAACTGTTATTCAAAACATGCAGAAAGAGCAGCAGCAATAGAAAGCATGATAACATTTACAGCGATGATTGATGGTGATATTTAGCACTGCTGTGCCAGAAAGGGTTTTAATGCCACTCATTAGACTGCTTGGATGTTGCTGGCAAGGATACAATGCTGATTAAATTATGCATCAAAATAATAGGAAGTCTATGATACCTGGCGTCTGATAAACTGCTAATTTCTACCTGAGTGACATCCATTTATTTTGAAAAATAGGCCTCTGTTAATAAACCTATGTGCATCACAGACAGAGAGATGAGCAGGAGCATACACACACTTTGCCTGAAGCTGTTGCCCTTAATTTGCCTCAACCCCTTAATCACTCAGGCAGATATTTGTCTGGATCACAGAACAATCACAATCAGTTCATTCCAATATCCTCTAGTTTAAAGCTGAATATTAACCGTTTAGCCAGACATCATAAACTGTTCACAACAAACAATATATGTGTTTATCTGTAGTTAAACAGGAAGCAGTGAGTAACTTATGGTTGAGTTGGTTACTTCTGATTCAGTTGATCCAACATTCATTCAGATGTAGAAAGAGGAAATAATACACCGTAGCAAAGCTGTTGTCAGTAAGACAAATAACAGTCCTTGACATTAAAAGGGAAAACCAGGACACAGTTAACTGAGTGGCTTCAGTCAGGAAACAGGGGCAGGAAAATATCTCACGTCACACCTGCTGTGCAACGTTAGACCTTGTACCCAGTCACTGTAATGTGAGAGCAGGTTTGAAGTATTTCCATCCTACAGTGTCCTTTTCGTAGAATTAAAACTTAATGCCACTGATACCTGCACCGGTGAAGCCTGCTCACTAAGACAAGCTGCTTTGTAACCTTAAAGTTAGTTATAATAAATAGGCTGATGATAGATGTAGTTCATTTTCAAAGTGGCTCTTTTCAGACTTCCAATGCTTAACCAACACACCACTTCTCTATGCCTAGACCCCCCCCTCCCCCCTGCAATACAGCCATGACGAGGTGAAAGAGCATAACAGCTACAAGGCTACGCAACTGTGCTCCAAGGATTAGTAATAATGCCTTGACTGAACTAGCCAGGCTCCAGCTGCACTGTCCAAGGCAGAGGATAGATGGGATTATAGAGAATAGACCTGGTGGCAAAATGATTTCCGAGAGCAGCAGGGGGCAGGAAAGCTGGGAGGGGAAACACCAGATACAATCATCCCACACATAACCTGACCAAGTCTTTGTTAGAAGAAAACCATAGGAATGTAATAATTGCTTATTTTTGTTTTTCTGAGAAGATGAACATGAATACATAATAAATAGATGATTTGTTGGATAGTTTAACAACAGCGCTGCCTCTGTGGGTTTTGTATAAAGTGATATACAACCATATTTCAAAGAAACAAATCCTGAATATGAACAGATGATGGCTGGTAGTCTGACTGGTGCTCAAGTATGTATGTCCATGGCTATTGGGGTGGTCCAGGTTAAGATTCAGTCATCCCTATACAATCAGGTATAGTTGTACTTTGGCTGAAGTATAATTTGTGTAGAGCTGCTGAGCTGATAACAGAAAAAATGCTGCTGTGCTAACAGCAAAGAGTCCTCCCATCCTCAGGAGAAAGGATTTCTGAGTCGGAATGCTTGCCAAGTTCCAAGTCCCAGTGTAAGGGAGTCCACACTTGGCGTACTTCTTATCAAGAAAAGCATTGTTACTCAGCTGATGGTGGAATAAAACAGACACTTTGTCAGACATTTATAAGAAAGGATGGCATAAGGGAGAACTAGATATCAGAACAGTTCACCTAACCTTAAGTGGATTTTTTTAAGTGGACTCCTTCAGGGAGAAGAGCAACACAATTTAATTTATCTGCCACATAGATCTGTCTTTTTGTCAAGATACCCGATCCTGCTATTTAAGTTTGTATTGGACTGTTATCCAATACAAGTGAGGGACTGGTGCAGACCAAGTAAACAAACAAACAAACCCCTCTATGACATGCCTGTGTGCACAGTTGGGATTGATGGTGAACGGAAATATCAAGATGGATACAACATGTGTGAAAGGTGTAAGTCGAGAGGAAGACGTCGCTATAATTGAGATTCCTGAAATGACCTTTTCCCCAGACGTCTTATTGATACTTGCAGGCAGACAAAGTTCTTAAGACGGAGGGGAAACAGAACATGCTCCCATCCTGTGAGGGCCTCAGGAAGTGACCAGTGACCCAGATCCATTGTTGCTACAACTCAAATATACAAACAGTGTGGAACGCAGACAGCATTGAACAATGTGCTCCACTGCAGGTAATCAAATTAAATGGCCGATCTCCGTATCCGCACGGGAAAACCTTGTGTATTCAAACACGCGAGGGAAGGATATGAATGCAGATACTCATCAGTGGGAGATGCTATCATCTCGCTAAAAGAAATTGGAATACTCATATATATTCATTGATAATTGAATTTCAAACTAGAATGGCAATCAGTAAAGTGCCTACTGTCGTCAAGCCCCAACTCTCATTATTAACCAGATTTAAATTCACTACATCCAGAATTTTAGTGTATCCACACTCAAATTGAAAAGAATATGCCAGATACTTTCCATCAAGATCTTGAATTATTCTCTTACAATGAAAATGCTGAAAAAGTCCCTGTCTGTCCCTGGCAATGAAGAAAAACAACAAAACTGGACCTACACCAAAATGAAATGACCTGTCACCTAAATTGGATAAGTAATTATTGAGCAACTCCTGCTAAAACAGCGAAGACACAATGATTCGGGTCTATTATCTATTATCAACGAGAGAGTTATGCCATCATGACCTAACATCACAGGTCAGCACGTGGAATGGTCATACTAAATCGATTTAGCCAGCTGTTGTGATAATGCTTGAAAGAGCTGTCAAGATGTAATCAACACAGTGGCTTCTCACACAGGAAGCTTTTGGTGGAAATAGTCATACCGAATCATCCATTGCTTAATCTCACAGATAAACGCCTTGGCTGTGGCTCAAGAGCGTTTTGATGAGAAGACTTAACACTGCAGGTCTTGTAAGCCTTTTAGAGAAAAGCCACTTTATAGCTGAGTGATAAAATGATCCCTTTGTGTTACGATGCTGTGGAGAAACACGGGAATAAAAGAATCCAGTGCTGTGCTGACTCGATTGTTGACATGGATCATCCTGCCTGACAGGAACATAACACAACATGCAACAAGCAAGGATTTGTTTTTAAACACCACCAGCAAATGGCATGACGATTGAAATGCATCCACCTCCCCTGATGGTGCAGCTTTAAGACAATAACAGGTGAAGTTCATCTTGGGGATGAAATGCCACCACACCTCGGTCATGAATGAGTGGCCAGATGACAAGTGAGGAATGCCATTCAAAAACAAAAGTGCCGGTGCGTCTGTGACAGTCACACGTATACGGATGTACAGTAGTAGTGATGCGTAACAATGTCATCGGTCACCTGTGAGGTAGGTGGCCACGTTTACCGGCACGTCAGTAATCATAGCTTCTGATCGGATCTCATCGAAAACACTAAGCTGTTGCTCTCTGCCAATGTTATGAGAAATCGGTTAAATTGCCACGCAAGCAGTGGCAAGAGGATCAATTAATGGCGGCGATGCGTTTGTTAAAAACAGCCCGATGATCGTCATGGCTGAAGTGAAAGTAGCATGTGTTGTTGTTTTGTGTGGCCAGCTGAGTTCAGCAGCGTGACCACCGGAGGGGACTCACCCGGCTGAACCAGACGCTGAGCTGCGTGTCGGACAACACGGCGAAGTAGAGCCTCTGGGAGCTGGGCTGGATGTGGAAGGGCTCCTCCTCGCTCCGCAGCGGGCAGAGCAGCCTCCGGGGCCAGCCGGTGAGAAAATACATGACGGCAAAATAATAAAGAATCTGTGCCTCGACAGAGTGTCGCAGCAGGGTCGGAGCCCCTTCTCCCACCCGGTCCACCTGGGGTACGTTCACTCCGAGTGACGCATGGGCGGCTGTTCCAGTTAAAAAAAACTTTAAAGAGCTACAGGCGGCCCCGGTGTTTACACCCGGCCGGGCTCTCGGTCCATGGATGCCCGCAGAGAACGAGCCCCGCAGCCGCTGGAGCTACAAAGCTAGCCCCGAGCTAGCGCTGGCTCTTCAACTTGAAGCTAACGAGCTTGACCGAGGCGACTGCAGAGGGGAACGGGGAAGCAGAGCTCGCAGGCCCGCGGCGACACCACCCGGCACCACGCAGAAGACGAACCGGGTCGATGAAGCGTCGCTCCCGCTGCCGTCTCAGTCCTGGCGCTGTCGGGACCAGCGGTGTTTGGAAACGGCAACGCGTCTGGTTACAACTCCCCGATGCTCCGCCGACGCCATCTTTACCAGAGTCCGTGAGACTGAGCGCTGATTGGCTGAGCGGAGACGTTTGCGTCCTGTTGACATGTGACGTCATCTCTCCGTTATGCGAGAGCTTTGCTGCGTAGAAACGAAACGTGACTCGACGTTGACACCTAGTGGTGTAAAAATAACATGCCCCCCTGACCCTGCAAGAAGAAAAACACACTTTCACCACAACACAATGTAGTCATACTACTACTACTACTACAGCTACTGCTATAATAATAATAATAATAATAATAATATAGAATCATGACGTATCTCATATATCTCAAATATGTATACAGTTGAATAATGTGAATAAATATGACCAGTTCAGTGTGTAAGATTTAGGTGAAAGAGATTTATTGACAGAAATATAATGTAAACTAGAAATGTGTTATTAGGGCCCGAGCACTGACAGGCACTGAGAGACATAATAAATACATAATAAATAGACGATTTGTTGCCCTATTGAAATTGTAAGGATTATTATTGTTATTATTATTATTATTATTATTTTTATTATTATTAAAGTAGAAAGGACTTATTGGCAGGACTTCAACTATCTTACACTATGTAAATTTAAAAAATGAAATAACATAAATAAAACAAATCAAACTAAAAATATCTATATAAAAACAAAATTAATTTAAATAAAATAAATAAAATAAATAAAATAAATAAAATAAATAAAATAAATAAAATAAATAAAATAAATAAAATTGACTTCTGCGCAGGATGTGCGCAGTCTGCTTCTGCTACATAGCAGAAACCTTATTAATTTGTTCCTTCATCCTCAAATGATGGATGCGGGTACAGAGGACTAGAGGAGGCCATGGGTATGAAAACTAGACTAGTACAGGACATTGATAAAGAATCCAACACGTTTGTGTGAGCATTGAAGGAAGGAGATGTTAGAACATGCATTCATTCACTTTGTAAAAAACTCAAATGCTCCAAATGCTTACTAACTGGGAAATGTTGCATGCTATATACTATATATCCACAGGTGGCAGTAGAGCGCGTATTCTTGTTTGGCATCAGTCAGAGAGGGGGGAGGAAGAAGAAGAAGCAGAGGAACCCAAAGTAAGCAGCATGGCGGCAGACATGAGATTACCAGATATTCGAAAACCAGTGTCACTTTCCACTTCAGACCAAAAGGATCTGGTGGTTCCCGGCGATGTGATCACTTCAGACACCGGTTTCATGAGGTACGTACCGGGGAGTGCACCGGGGATGTGCCGGTGTCTGTGGTTCCGACACGATGTTGACATGGAGGGGGGGAATTAAAGTGAATAGCTTGATGCTATATGGTTCTGACAGCTAATAATAACATTAATATTTAAAAAGCTAATGTGCTCCATTCATAGTTATACAGGTTCAGTCAGTGACCAGTTTATTAAAGATATAGAACATATGCTCAGTCTGTCCTGTCTGCCATCAACAATGAGTGGGTTCAACCAGCTACTTCAGACTGCAAGATTTCTTGTTGTATAAATTGTTATACGGACACTTAACATTAATAATATTACAATTTAATCGTTTATAATTGGCTATGTTGTCTATGATCACTACCTGTAGGCCATTGTTAACCCAGCCTTTTCTTTATCATACATTTGCTTGGTTATATTTCATTATTAACGTTGCTGTGTGCCATTTAATCCCCAGGGGTCATGGTACCTATGTTGATGAAGACAAGCTGACAGCTTCAGTCGCTGGAGAGGTGCAGAGAGTTGACAAGCTGATATGTGTCAGACCACTCAAAACCAGGTAAGTGATTTAATAACACTGGTTCCTTATTATGGCTGCTTTTGCACAATATAAGTCATTGTTTTTGTCTTGTATTTTATTGAATCGCAGGTTCAACGGTGAGGTTGGAGACGTGGTGGTAGGGAGAATTACAGAGGTAATCCAGTCCCTCTGAGACTTTCCTCCTATGTAATGTGTGACATTTCCGACATGTCATTTTGGTCAATTAGACTTCAATTGTTTTTTGTAATATGTCTAGGTACAACAGAAACGCTGGAAGGTGGAGACCAACTCTCGGCTGGACTCTGTCCTCTTGTTGTCCTCTGTCAATCTGCCTGGAGGAGAGCTGGTGAGATGCTCTAAATAGGGATTCATTTGGAAAAGTGGTCTGATTATTACACTTTTAGCTGTATTATCCTGGAGGAAAAGGGAATTGGGCCAAACTTTCATTTATTGCTCACATAATTAATCAGATTTTCTCTTTTAGAGGAGAAGATCAGCAGAAGATGAGCTCACCATGAGAGAATACCTTCAGGAGGGCGATCTCATCAGTGTAACTAATAATTTATTATGATCTTAACTTTGTTCATCCATCACCTAATGTTTCTTTTATCCATAATGACTGTTTCTTTTTGTCTTGTGCTGTTAGGCGGAGGTGCAGTCTGTCTTCGCAGACGGAGCTTTATCACTTCACACCCGTAGTTTAAAGTACGGAAAAGTAAGTGATGCCAATGTACACAATGATGTATGCGTTTACAACAAAGTAATAATAATTTAGTCTGAGAAATGTCTTTGCTAATATCCTGCTTCTATTTTCTCACTTAGTTGGGTCAAGGGGTTGTGGTACAGCTTTCTCCTTCTCTGATCAAGAGGCAGAAGTCACATTTCCACAACCTGCCGTGTGGCGCATCCATTATTCTCGGGAATAACGGTTATGTGTGGTTGTATCCAACACCAGAAAGCGAGGAGGAGGAGGCTGGGGGTTTCTACACCAGTTTGGAGGTGGGTGAAAGATGCACAAAGAGCAATATGGAGAAAGGAGAAATGTACCTGTGCAAAGATGCAACACTTGGTTTGTATCAATTTCAAACCAGAGTATCATTATGTGTATTTTTCTGTCCATTTTGATTGTATTCTTTGTGCATTTCCTTCTTCTGTCCTTCCAGCCCGTGAGCCTGTCGGATCGAGAAGTGATTTCACGGTTGAGGAACTGCCTGTTAGCGTTGGCTGCACACAAGGTCCTTTTGTTTGACACCAGTGTTCTCTACTGCTATGAATCTTCACTTCAACACCAGGTAGGAGGCTCTGTAGTGACAGTCAGTAAATTCAGTTTGTAACCTTAAATAATTGGTCTTGAATTACAGCCTCTGACTAACAAATGTTATTTAATGGCAATGGAAAGATATTGCAATAAAACAGTGGACTTTTCTGTGATGTATTTTGCCATCTAGTGGCCATAATTGAAAGCCACAGTTCCTGGGCATTACTTGGAAAACAATTCACTCTGTTGTTCTGACAGTGCAACAAACATGGTGGATTTCATTGCTCTTTTGGGTGGAGAGCTGATCACTTAAAAGGGATACTGCTCAATATTGTTCCATTTATGTGATATAACATCAGCTCATCTGCTATTACAATGTTTTTTTGTCAATACTTATATGTGGAAATTGGAAATAATACATTCACAAATGCGGAGTTTTCTTCTAAACTTTGTAGATAAAACCTTAGTTATAGAAAAAATTGTCCAGCAGAATAACACAAGATTTTGTAGTGACTCATTTTTTTCAGTGCAGCTGATCTTCAATTCTCCACTTGATGCTCTCTGCAGGTCAAGGACATCTTGAAACCAGAAGTGATGGAAGAGATTGTAATGTTGACACAACAGAAGCTGTTGGAACAGGAAGGCTAGAGAACTAACTGGGATCTTGACACAAGATCAAGACCATATCAAGCATCTATACATCAAGGACCGAGGACCCACCTGAAGACTGGTTGTTTTTCACAGAATTATCAGTATTGTGACCGCCTGATGGACAGTTAAACAGTTCTAGGTTTATTTTTTGAAAAGAAGCTGCAGGCCGTTATTTGACAGCTAATGAAAGAGATGAGTAACTTGAAAAATACTGCAACATTCAAAAATCACTCAAGCAGCTTTTTGATATTTTACACAGAAAGAGCGGAACACTTTTGATAATGTGTGAGATTGTACAAAAAAAACTGTTGTATGCAATAAATGTTCTATAATTTTCAGTTCGTCTCAGTTGGTCTGTCTTAATGAAGAAACAGAAAGATAAAGCATAATAGGATAACAACATTTTCACAAGGGATCATGCATTTTATGCTGACTTTACCCATCAGCACTAATGAAGAAGGATGAATTTATGTGCACCTTCAGAATGTTAACATACATTCAGTGGTTCGCACTGTCAGCTCACAGGTTCCCAGCTGGGTTGAGGCCTGGGGGGAGGTCAGCCAACTTTGCATGTTGTCCCTGTGTCTGCTTGGGTTTGCTTTGGGTACTCTAGCATCCTCCACAACAATCACAGCATAACACATAACAAGAAAAGAAACAAAGAACACAACTCCCCTCCCCATAAAAACACATCATAACTTTGAATGTAAAATACAGAATAATATTAAATACAGTAAAAACTAGTACAAATAGAATAGGATGTCCGTTGCATAAAAATACACTTACACACAAAATACATAACACTCTAAATTGTGTGAGTGAATGGTTGTACCCCCACCTGCTACCCAATGCCAACTGTGATTGGCTCCTCCCCTGTGACCCTCAAATGGTAAACATAATTCAACCAGTGCACAATTTATTTATTTTCTATTGGTCATAATGTAAATAAATCAGTGAAAACTTTATTTCATGAACGTTACACTATCATTAATACAGTACAATTTAAATAATTAGCTTTTAATTCTTTAAAATTTGATTTTAACTTGTAGATTAAACAGCGAAGAGTAAAATAAAACAACTGTAATGTAACAGTGAGTAAACACAATATGCCCTGAGCACCTTCCTCTGTGACCTCTGACCTCCGACCCCCTCTGCATAATAAAACCTGGAGACTCGTCTCGTGCACTGGAGCTAGCCCACGCACGCAGGTGACGTCACACGTCGCCCCACCCACATATTTCTGTAAACCACCTTGCATATGAAGTATGGCGGCCTCAGCCACACAGGCACGACTCGGCCAAAGTTTGTTACTCACACTTTCAAGCGAGAGCAATGAGTGAGTCGGCGGACCGGGGGCTCGGCCACGAAGAGCTCGGCGACCGCCACCAGAGGAGAGGAGCCGCGGGAAGGGACGTCGCTGCGTCGCCGGACGAGTTCCCCGGATCTGCCTTCGCCTCCCGGAGTGAAGAGCCTTCAGCCCGGGTACCACAGGGGAAGAAGCTCCGCAAGACGAGGAGAGAGGACACGGAAGTCTGGAACTAACCCGCTCGCTTCCGGAGAACCCCGCTGAAGAACGTGTCAGCCCGCGGGGGGTTTGGGGGACATGTCCCTGTGAGACACTAAAGTGCACTTGTCGTGACTTTTTTAAAACCCAGCGTGTCCCGCAGCCGGAGCCAACTGTTGACTGCTCGGTGTGCATTCAGGCTCCGGCGCTGCTAACCCGAGTTAGCCTCCATGGCTACCTTCAACACTAGCTTGAGGTCGCCAGCTCACCAGCAACATACATGTTTGTCTGGACGTGTAAGTTCCTGCTCACACTTTTACTCTTCTCCTTAAGTTTGTAACTAGTTTTGAAAAGTTAGTAATAAGTGGTCAATAAGGCTGTTTTTCACTTGAGTGCTTACTGCTCCTGATTTGATGTTTTCTGACATTGCTTTTGTATTAAAGTAAGATGCCCAGGGACAATAGGGTCAAGGCTAACAATAGTTAACGCTCGGCTGCTTTTCACTGACCTTCTTTTCCTCTATTCTCTGCATCGAGCACTTTGTCTCGGGTGCACATCAGCGTCTTCTTGATAGATATCAGTGTGACCTGCATCACTCTCAAAGGGTCACCAACGTTAGCTTGTCACATAAAGAGGTTGATATGCATTATCAAGATGAAATTCAGTGGGTATGAATCTTAAATACTAGAGGGGGGGGGAGGGGGGGTTTTATGCAGAAGGATGAACATTTATTGATGGTGGTGTCTAAAAGGCCACTTTCCCATCCAACTAAATGGGAAGATGCTCCTGGTAACAGGGTTTGAAACAGCTCTACTGACCACATTGAAGAAGGACATTTAAAAAGCCAATACTCTCTGCAGGTTACGCATGATTATATTGCACAATAACCTATGTGACTAATTGCTCGGATTAATTGTCTGTGTGCTTATTTCATTGTGCAAATGTCTTATTCACCAAAAATTCATTGTCAGTGTTGTTTGCAGGTTAATTGGAAGTCAGAACCAATTTGTAAAGCATTTAAAAGCCTTTTATTTGAGAAAATATCACATTAATGAAATCCTCTCTGAACTGACTTGTTGTTTTTTTTCCTCTAGATTCCCATGAAAAGTCTTTGTCTGACCCATGAAGCAGTCGGGCTCCATTAATGCATGATAAACAGAGACATACTGGAGTAATAGGGATCTGCATAGGTGACCCGCATCACCCACACTACAGGAGCACACAGACTGAGTCAGGGAAAGGGGCTCCCCTCCCTGTCCGGGGGGCCGACCTCTGGACGGTGAGCAACCCAGTCCAGCTTGGAGAGTCCCGGCTGCGGCCTGGCCCTCTGCCCTTATGGGGCAGCAGCCGGGGAAGTTTGTAGGGGACCAGAGGAGACCCAGTCTGCCGGCCTTTATCAAGGGTGGGAAGAGAGAATCGTCACGTCATGGGATTCAACACTTTAATGTTTTTGCTGTGCACGGTAAGAGCAAAATGGTTGCTTATCATTGATAGCATTTTTTGAATACACTGCCACACTGTTAACAATTTGATCAGTTGTACAGGTTTGTGCAGCCAGACGCCTCGAATCACACACATCCAGGCTTCCTGTCGTCTGTCTGTCACTTTGCTTTACAACAAGTTCAATAACAAAGTTAACATGAGCACCCGTCTGACATTGAAGTGATATACATAGAAATTGTAAGTGTGTACTCACATTATATATCAACACAACTGTAGTTGCATCATCTTGCAACAGATTTGCGGTTGCGTAACATGGGGAAGAGAAAGTGTTCACTTTAAAATATGCAATCGTGTTTTTCAACAGTTGCTATCAGACTTGACACAGGCTAACCCTTGATATGGTATGATGAGTCTGTGTCTTCGAAAGGTCAGTTGCTTAGTATTTGTTGTGATCGGTTGTCACGTGACTTGACCAATTCATAGTGTTTGAATTCTTGGGAAATACTACACAACAACTCATGACTTCCTGTGTTCTACAAGGATATTTATGCTTGCATATTAACTTGGATTATTAATCCTCTGTCTGGTCAGCGATTTTCTCCATCTTTTTGTCACATAGAAATAAACAGCTGCAACTCGGACTCAACCATTTGAGCACACTAAACCTCATTAGAATATTATTTATAAGATCAATCATCATTTGATGCAACTGTCAAAATCACGTTAAAAAGAGTTTTTCTGAGACTGTCCATTATGATGATGGGTTATTATATACCAGGATGGCTGTGAACCATGTGGTCAGTATAAGTGATGATTTGCACAGAGAGCGATCAGGGACATCTTAAACCATAGATAGATTCAGTCGTTCCCAGTGTCTTCCCCTTGGTCCTCACTAACCCTGACGGGATTGAAGAGCAGTTGGAGAACAATTTGGAAACATTCATTTAATAACCCATGTACATATATGTAGCAAAGCATCTTCTACAGTGTGTGTGGTGGACCTCAACAGTGTTTCCTCAGGGTTTTGCACACAATGCTGAGTTGTGTGGTACTACAGAGGGCTATACGATATTCAAAAATCATTCACTATTGTCTCTATAGTGAATTTGTGTAGATCACTTTTAAGTGTCAAAGTCAATTTCTCCCTCACAAATCCTTCAGGCTCATGGAACTGACCGTTTGCTAATTTGGTTGGCTATGTTTTGATTGAGAAAAATAAAAAGACAAAAGTTCATACGGCTCCCAGACAAAAATAGTAAATATGTGAATGATTTCAGTCAAAGTATCCTCAGAGCCTCATTTGCCACAGGGCGAGGCTGGCATGCTGCTGGCACCTCATTGGGCTCCACATAATATAGATGTCGTACCTGGGGAGGTTTCTCTCAGGCTTCGTGTATCTTCTAGTCCATGACCATATAAAGCAGTGTGTCTGTTACCTGGTTCAAACCCTTTTTTTCTTCTAAATCCATATTTCCTGACATTTTTATAGCATGGCAGTGCACAGAAAGCAGACTTTTGTAGCCTCAAACATAACCCTCAGAAAGCAGAAGTGAAATCATCATGCACTTCACCTCTTGGTGTCACAGTCAGTGGTTTGTTATTTAGTAGTTTTGGCTTATGAAAATACTTTTTGTAATGCTCTTTTAGTTTATGGCACAACAAGCAGAATATAACCATGGCACAGGCAGGATTTGTTCTCTAACATAAATCTCACTAGAAATAATAGAAGTTTATTATGCAACTATGCCCATAAACCTTTGATCGAACTATAATTGATAATGTAATTAGTATTAAGTTGGAGGCTATCACGATGCAAACAGTTTTTAAACAGTTGAGAGATAAAGATGACCAGATGATTGCCATGCATCCAGCTGAACTGATAAGTTTACCAAATGTGTCTGTATGGCTGTGATTGCCACGGCAGGAATACTTTCCACTGACTCTTTAACGTCTTGCATAACACAGAGGGGGACAGGACAGGGAAGGTCAGAAAAACAGAATGAAACCTTTTGCCGGTAAGTGGATCGAATTTGGCAAAGGGTCAGTGACACGGGGCCCATTTGTTTTCCCTCTCTGCCCCTTTCCTCCTGCGATGAGCAGGTTAGACCATGAGAGGGGATGTGAGTCACAGTGCAGGAGGAGGGCAATATCAACACATGATTCTACGTCTTTGTGTTTTTATACCTTCCCGTTGAGCCCCAACTAGTTAAGAGTCAGCCAGCAAGCGCCATGCAGCTTCTCCACAGGCAGGTTCAGACCTCTGCATGCAGCTACCTGCGAGAGAGACAAGAGGCAGCGGAGGGCAAGCAAAGACCTGTCTCTGTTCTTGACACCTCTGTGCACTGTACAGTCGGGAGGTATGATCTCACTGGCTAGCTACTAGCACACTTTGCAAGGACTGAGCAGGGTGGTGAATTTCAGGAAACATTGCATTCAGATAATGTAGTGTGCTCTTTAATTCAGCAACTTGCTGTTTGATGGATTAAGGATTAGATTATGAACTGCAGTAGGTTACAAGGCAAGTTTAAAACCAGGTCTGAGCCCGACAGTTGAAGGTAGTTTTCTTTCTAGTCTAATTTTGACTTGTATGTTAACTTGTAGTCACAACAATCATATTGGATAATTTAATAAATACAAATTATATTCTAAATTGTGTATCTCGAATGGGAGTTTAGGATAAGTTTTATTTTACCTGAATATTATTTCACTGATCTTTGTTATTTCTCTAATTGAAGCAAAATGTTTTATACTTCCAACAAATATATGCTTCTCTCTTTCCACTCAGGACAACAAAATGTCACTGAAAGGCTGCAGGAAGTGGAATTGGTTTGCAGAAGTGCTTCATGAAAGAATGAGGCATTTCATTTTTTTTGACATTCCACTTAGAAGGAAATGAGGAACTAGAGAAGGCTAAGTGGGATTTGTGGGTTATAGGGTTTGAAGGAAAGATGTTCTACTTTTTAAGGCTCTCAACAACAACTGATTTATAATATATGAATGAAGTGTCCACATTTTGATTGAATAAAGGGGAAAAATTGCCCCCTGGTGGCTACATTTATTATTGCTTACTAAAAATGTGTATGGTAACTGCAGCTGTGACAATGTTAAGAATACTTTGGTAAATGTGATGTGTTCTTAGTAAATCTCTTTGAATGGAATAATTATTTCAGTAAGAATAAGATTAACGGGCCTCTGTGAATCGAACACATGGTGGGAAGTGAAGAAGCTTTTTGGATGTATGCACTGGTGAGTCCCTTTCTTTGGAATAAGTTTGCTGCCATGTTGGAATTCTTCCTGCATTAAGAATTGCGTACCACAGGGCAAACGTCAGACATCTAACACAGATAAGCTGCATCTTTTACCACACCACTCTTCTTTTAAGGAAGACACCATCACAGGCTCTGATCATGGTTTCATATTATATCACTGGTGTCTGACCAAATGGAATTTGACTTGCAAGCACTGCATTCTAACACAATGAACCTATAACAGCCAAAGCAAACACATTCCTGACAAGTTTCAGTAATATAACGTCTAATGCAAACCATACAGCAGGTTTCTGAACTCTGACGCATTACATCACTCTAGATCTTTAAGAACGTAGATTGCACAGTTTATTCGGTAATTTTGTTCATGAAAATATGTCTTTGTATGAAGCTTAAGCTATTATCTGTAAAACCCCCTATAACTACCGTATTACAAGAAAACCGTGACAGCTGGAAGCAGTGTAAGAGTTAAGCAGATGGCGGCTTTGGCATGTGATTGGCTACTGATTATCTTCGTTGTCTACAAATTGTAACTACTTTTACTGATGGGCTACAAAAAGGGGGCAGTGTCAACCTGTGGTTATCAGTCAGACAAGTTGCAGAAAAGGTAGGAACCTCTGACATGTCGCTTCTTGCTTGGATAGGTCTCAGTATGGGCACAACAGGGCTTTTCCTCTTACTCATAGGCTTCACCCCACAATTTCTCTCTGGTGGACGCCTGCAGGCTACCCTGGCGGAGCCTCAAGTATGTTCAAGGCACGTTATGATGTGGGGATAAAGGAAGAAGACATCCGACACATTCATTGTCTTTATCTGCTGCTTTCTATTCTGAGCCAACAGGTTCTGGAGCAGCATGCACAGAGCAGAAAATGCGAAAACACAATGTACTGACGACAAACATACAGTCACACTCATTCTGGACAAATTATTAAACCTTTATTGACTTTTCATGTCTTTGGAGGACATGAAGAAAATGTTGCTGTATCCCACTGGCTACATTTGTATGACGTCTGGATCTTGATACAATGTTGTGATCTGAACATCTGCATTAATTGTCATGTAAATATATTAATTTGAAGCCAGATTGGTAACAAAGATAGGACCATTGGATTAACATCTTGCTCATTAAACTGTAGCAGGTTTCTGTTCCACGAAATTGCATATAAACAGGCTTTAATTTGATGGTTGTTCACATACTTTGACTTTATATAGTCTGACACGTGTGTGTGTGTGTGTGTGTGTGTGTGTGTGTGTGTGTGTGTGTGTGTGTGTGTGTGTGTGTGTGTGTGTGTGTGTGTGTGTGTGTGTGTGTGTGTGTGTGTGTGTGTGTGTGTGTGTGTGTGTGTGTGTGTGTGTGTGTGTGTGTGTGTGTGTTCGTGTTCGTGTGTGTGTGTTCGTGTTCGTGTGTGTGTTCGTGTGTGCGTGTTCGTGTGTGCGTGTTCGTGTGTGTGTGTTCGTGTGTGTGTGTTCGTGTGTGTTCGTGTTCTCTGCTGCTGCATTCGTCATGTATGCAGGAAGTGAATCAATTTCTCTCTTGGTCTGTAACTGGCTCTTTCTTTGCTGGAACTCGAGGAATCTATACAGTCTAGACACCAAATCTCCTCCCATGATCCCTGTGGGTCCTGAAGATGGGAGGTGGGGGTCTGTGTGTGTGTGTGTACACCCACGTACATACCCACTCAGCAGCAGGCGCCTCCTCATAGTACTCATTCTGCCCAGCTGTTAGGCCCCTGGTGGCTTGTCCCTCACCATCTCTGGTCATGTGTCCAAACTGTGTCGACATACACACACACAAACACACACACTCAGCCCTGTGTAACTCAACTATCTTTGTTTGCTTCCTACTTAACTTTGATTCCATTTTGACAGATGAACCTTTAAAGATTTAGTGCTGATATCTTTAATAATGCGTCAGAAAGCATGTGTGTTTTCTGTGTGAGGCACATTCGTCCTTACCGGATGACACCTCGCTGATTAGTAAGTGTTTCCCCCTCTCATCAAGTCTTAACCACCTGGAAAAGGAGCCTGCTTTATTACCACAGTGGCTGATGACTAGCCAAAACAGCTGTGTTTATAAATCAAGGTTGTCAAGGTAGTCGCGAGTTCTCTCTTCTCATGAGGGCCACAGGGACCTCAACGCAGTCCTGTATGAAAAGGAATGACAAACGCACGTACAGTATTTGATCATGTTCAGATCGGAAAGAAGAAGTCCGAATTGCGATATTAATGTTGTTCTTCAAAAATTAAATCATGACCCCACATTTCTTGTCCTTTGTCAGGGACGGGAATTGGCAGGGACCTCCCGATACGATACTATCACGATACTTAGGTGGCGATACGATATGTATTGCGATTTCTGTGGGTATTGCGATTCTGTAAGTATTGCGATTCGATATTATGATTTCCTGGGATTTCTGGAACTAGACCATCGAAAAATGTTGAATCATACCTTCAAATACAACAAAGTCAAATTCACTTAGAGCTTTACCAGTTTTATTTCAAATATTAACATTAACTTAATGACTGCCGGGCAGCCAATAGAGAAAATAATTCTCTATTCCCTATTATTATTGTATAGCCCCTGTCAACTGCACACAAACTGACAGATTAAGAAATGTATTCCACTTAGGATACTTTTAAACAATAAATAAAAAGGTTAATTAAATAGAATGGATAAAAGTTTACTTAAAATATAAACTTTGAAATAAACAAAAAGTAGGCTATTGTTGTTTGCATGTAGGTGATGCAATGCTAGTTCTTGGGTATGTTTAGATTCTTGTGCAAAAACAATAGCTGGTCAACATGCTCTGGGGTTATGTTGCTCCCCCCATATATCCCCCCAGGTATAAACCAATAAATATTTAAAAAAAAAAAAAAAGTTTTAAAAATCGATTTGGGAGGCAGCATGGCGATTTAAAATAGTCATTCACAAGAATCGCGATTTGTAACTGAATCGATTTGTCCCCCCATTCCTATCCTTTGTTGTAAGGAATTTGAAGAAAATTTGCGTTTGGATGTAGAATGAGATGAATGAGTAATCGATTCTGAAGTCCTGTCGTCAGAGGAGGAGTTTACACTGACAAGACACAATTATTATGGTGTCAGGCATGTGGTATTGAGCAAGCTTACCCTGTCTCATGCAATTAAACATGACCAGTGTTTTTGTCTTTGTGCTATACATTGTGATAAGTTAGATTAATTGAAGACTAAAACACACAAACACACAGTGTCCTTTTCCAAATGGCAGAAACAGTGATGAGTTGTAAACAGACATTTTAAACTTAAGAGAGGCCTATGTAAGTCCAAGCATGAACAATGGCTCTGTTTGGTTCCTGTCACACTAAGTCATCGCAGCGAGACAGCATGTAAAGTTCCAGGAAAGAAGCTGCTACATGTGATTCAGTTAGTGCTAATTTTATTTACACTCTTTCTGGTGAAACATGTGGAAATGCTGTGCGTGATAAAGGCCTGTTGTCGTGTTGTGTTGTCGGATCATTATGACAATTATCATGAACGGATTCCTGGCTTATGGCTTTGTGTAGTGAATCACGTTCCGATGTGATCTTCTGCACCAGAGGTGTATTGAGAAATATCGCCTATTTTGCTCAGCAAAAAAGAGAGAGAGAGAGAGAGAGAGAGTTGAACACAGGGCAAGCCACAGCAGTGCAGTGAAGAATGTGACCTCTTGTGCATTCCTCTCTCAAATAACTGGTGCAATCCCCCTCCCTCTCTACCTCCTTTCTTTCTTTCCTTCTTTTCTTTTCTACCCTTCCTCCTTTTGTCCCTTTTTTAGTTTGCATTGTCTCTCCATTTCTTTGTCTTGCTCTCATTCTACGTTTTGATTAAGTGGATTTTTATTACACATGGAAAACAATGGCCGAAACCAGCAACAGGCTAGATTAATGAAAATCAGCAGACAATAAGGGAGCATTCAAAAATGTCACAGTTTGAAACGGCAAACAAAACATTAACACCAAGGAGTTTAAGTGCATCGGCAGTAGAATAAAGCACAGTACACATGTTTTTGCTTTCGAGCTGCATCATCTATTTGTTGTGCAGGACAAAAAGCTTCAAACTTCTAAAATTGAGAAATGATCCGCTAATGAAGTTGATTTTAAGGGGGAAAAATCTCAACTCTAAACAAAAGAGGTAAAATCCCACAAAGCACATACATTGTTTTTCCCGGAACAATTGAAAGTGTAATCACGTTGGCTTAGAGACAAACAATCCTGTTGAGTCACTGACCCTTGATTCTGTTACTTGATTCATTTCAGCATCTGCAACTTTATACATTATGTAATCCTGACTTGTGATTTCCCCTTTTCAAAGCTTGTGGGATGCATCACTCAAAATGTCAGCGACTTGTTTTAATATTCACTTTGTGGGCATACTTTTCACGTTATACTTTCCAGTCCCGGGGCAGAGTTTTGTTATGTTTCGTCTAATTGTTAAGTCTCTAGTCTCCCACAGTCTGAGGCCACGAGTGTTACCCTCTTTTTCTTCTTCACTTTGCTTGCTAACCCGTTTTTGTACACACACATACATTAACAACACAAACAATACATACATGCATGGCGAGAACCTCCAAGTTGGCTTTGGAATGCAGCATGGGAGCCCTTCGCCACCTGGGTCCACACATTCACACACACTCACACTCACACACTCACACACACACAAGCACAGGAAAATAACACCCCCCTTGTTCCTCGCTCCATGTCCGAGCAGGCAGCTCCAGACACAGCTGTTGCTTTCCCTACAGACAACCTGCTACCTCGGATGCCAGCTCTGTCTTTTGTCTTGCACTTAGAATTCTCGCTTTTTCAACATATAGTTTATTTCCACTGAGCAGTAATAAACCAAATCCTGTCCTATAGGCATCGTCTGGCCGGCTACGTTACCGTCTGGTTTGTTTTTTTCTCTCCTCACTCCAGTCCATACAGTACTGGTATGCTGTGCTGTCCCTCTGTGTTGTGTTAAGCTCATCCTCATAGAGCTATAAGAGGGTGCCTGCTTCGCTCGCTGCATCTGGATCCACTTAGACACAAAGAAGAGCCGAAGCAGCTCCACTGCTGCAGCCTGAAAAAACCTCAATAGCCAGGGTCGCTCCTCTGTGTCTGTTTCTGTTTTTACCCCAATGGGCATGCAGACAAATGGGGTCTTTCTCCAGGCATCTATAGATAACATCTCAGACACACTTGCAGCCTTTCCTCAGCCGTGTTTATTTCCCTTCAAAGTGTTGTCTCAAAGTAATGGATGCTTCCGTGCTGGTTCTCTCTTTCAAAGTCTGTTTGGTTGCAAATCTCCATCTCATGCATATACAAGCATAGTTTTCTTTGCTTCTCTGCCTTTTAAGAGTTTGGCTCTCTTGGTCGGCACACTCGTAAAACAATTGAATATAAAAGGATGTGTTTTTTCGCCCCAGTACTCTGGGTCAATTTGAGCACTTAAGCAGAGTTGCGACAATGACTTGATGAGCACCTTTCTCTCGCCACACAAACACACACACACAAATGTTGCTGTTGCTGAGTACGGCAATTATTTCTGGCCTCTCTTTTGCCCTCCTAATTTTCTCAGACCGTTTCAACACCGATGAATTAGCACGGCATTTTACCCCTGACAAATGATGAATAGCTGTGTGCATGACCTGCCTGTCTGTTTGCCTAAAGTATGATATTTTAACTCTGGGCTGACATCCATACATTTCAATCCTCTGCAGGTTTGCATACTTTTGGCGCTACATAGTTTGGTCTGGGCTTACAGTGGCCGTCCGTGTGGAGAGTTGAGCAAAGGTTCTGCTCAGTCACCTGGTTTGTGTTGCCCTACTTTGTGTCCGTCATCGTGCTAAAATGGCTCCTCCAGATACGTTCCAATAGGTCGACTGGGTTTAACTCCCTCTGTCTCAGCTCTGCTTGCTCGCAGGTCGGCAGAGCACGTATGGAAGATTGTTTGTAAACCGAGCTGTCGAGGAACTGTTATCAGGTCAACTCAAATGTGAGGAATTTTGCTAGAGAGATACAGAAGAGAATGCATGGGAAATGGATTTCAGTCTGATGTATGACCTGTGGTTCAGCTTTACTACCACCAAGGAGGTTTTGTTTTCATTTATTTGTTTTCAGGATTACGCAAAAACTGCCCATTCAATTTTTGGTGCAGATCCAGATCAGGCGATCCCCCCCCCCCTTCTTTATCATTGCACGAAAAGGCATTTTTCAACATTTTTCTTTATTTCTCAGAGGATAATTCATTGATCAGGATGCAAAAACAAAACGGCCATGTTTAAAGGACTGATATTTATGAGTGTGTGTTAAAAATTTGGGCAGATCCAAATAAAAAGATCTAGCTAGTTTAAATGTGGTTTCATAAGAGGAACTGTTGGGCCTTGGCAGAGGTTTGCGCTCTCTGAACGTACAGTGGGAAAATGGCTTCTAAATACCACAGAAAGAATCAGCATAATAAAAGTTGTTTGTCTTATTCTTTCTGTGTGTATTTATTGTTTACTGCATGTGAGACAATATACTAACGTGTTTGCGAGTTGTACCTCTGTATGTTCAGTTTGTCTACGTTGGTAAACACCACAGGCTGATGCAAGAGCATTTAACCTTGAACCAGATCCGCCACTGTTTTGTTCTCAAGTGTCTGTTCTCCCTGAGGACCTCATCTGCTGGTCGGCGTGCCTCAGACACTCTGGCTGCATTCTCCAGAGAGCCCTGAAAAAACAGCCACACACACACACACACACACAGCCCCACACACACAGCCCCACACACACACACACACACACACACACACACACACACACACACACACACACACACACACACACACACACACACACACACACACACACACACACACACACACACACACACACACACACACACACACACACACACACACACACACACACACACGACACATAGTACCTGGTTCTTAATCGACTGATGTTTATGTACACAGGAACGTTATAGATTAAGCCTGCTCCTATTTATGTTTTTCTATTAATTTTTTTGATTAATCTAATGACTATCTTATTATTTGATTAATATAATAATAAATGGATCAAACATAGAATTTAAAGACTGCACTGTATAAAAGTAGTGCAAGAGCTTGTTCCATTCAAGTAAAAGGAATATATCAATCTACATCACCCTGTCCAACAAAAAAACAAATGCAAACTCTGACTAAAAACTTGTGTGGTGTCATCCAAGTGTCCGTAAGCCCCGGCATTTAAAGTTGGCTGTTGAAAGGAAATCAAGCTGTCTCCAGATCCTCTCAACGACAATATATCCTCTCACCACCCCCTCAGTTTCGCTATTATTTTAGCATCAACGTGACCAAGTATTAATTTCAGATTCAAGTTAGCGGCCCACTTCTGCCCTCACTACGCTGCCACAAGTTCAAATGTTCATAGCAGATGTCAGCAACAGTTAATCGTGTAACAATATCAAGTATTGAGGTGCATTTTTGCTCAATGCACACTAGTATTACAAGTATTGTGATGCCAGATAATAATAGATAGTTAGGATAAGAAATATGATATATACATATAAGCCAACATCATAACTCCAGTGTAGTTAGAATCATGTCACAGTTGCTGTCTTCAGTTGAGAGTTTGGAGATACAACCTGGTCTCTGCTTGAAGGTTCGGGGAATGGAAACAGGAAAGCAGGAGGGGGGGGGCACACGAGATGTAAAGGGCCTAAAAATCATCCCGTGGGTGGATGTACGTCAGCTAACTGTTAACATACTCGGCTTGGATTATAAAATGCGAGCGAGGGATTCTGCTATGAGCTCACGTTCAAACAATGTGCTTCATGTTTCTCCATCTGCAACCTTTTTTCCTCTTTTATTTTTTTATTTTTTACAGCCCCTCTCCTCTTCCCCTCATCCTCTCATTTCCCCAGCACTGTGAGGCTGCGGTGAGTTAATGGGCCTTTTCTCAGAGTTCGAGGAAGCCTGCTTTTCTTCTTAATTGGCGTTTGGGGTGGTGCATGAGAACAGCACAAATGTTTGCCATACCAGCACCGCAGTGATGATGTCGAGCCGGGTGCCATGTGACTGGATGCTCAGGGTACTGAGGTCATTACTCACAGAGCGACTGAGACTGAGCCATGTTGGAGAATGCCCATAGATGCTGACAAGAACACTAAACAGACAAACCGAGGTCGATCAGGTCAAGCCGATCCGTCCGAGTGCGAGTTGTCTGGATTCTTCCCAGGTCAAATTCAAATCTTTGTTTTGACTGCATCAGCTTTGAATCGGTAAACATTTACAAAACCTTACCTCTTCGACACGTCATTAACGCTGTGTAGCTACTCTCAGACATGCACTGAACTCCAGATATTCTCCAGAGGGGTTGCTTGTGAGAATGCAAATATGTGATCCTGACATTTTCTGGATTTTTCACTTCCATCCCCAAAAGTAAAAACTCTGGAGAATGTCCAAATGAGCCCATGTGAGAAGGATTTTGTCCAGAGAAGTCACAGCGAGTTATTGGGTGCATTGATGACATCACTAACACGCAACTAACTCAAAACTGGAAAAATATTATTATCTCAGGATGGAAAGGTGGCATAAATCGAAGATGCCAACGTGGAAAGACAATAATCTATGAGAGCTTTTTGGTGATAAATAATGACGTAGATGTCATTGTGCTGTTAAGACGCCAACTCTCACCTGGAAGCACCAGAGATTCTTCCTGTTGTGAGCATGTCTTGGTGTTTTTCATATGTGAAAGACAAAGTCATGTCTGAAAACGGCTTCAGTAATAATCTGTCGTCCCCCCCCCGTCCAGGCTAAATGATCCATCATACAACATGTGCAGTGCTTTTGAAGTTGTCCTCCAAACCTATTGCTTTAAATCAGTTGTCTTGTCTCAGCAGGCAGTCAGCCAGAGACCAAGCAGCTTGCCAAAGGTTGTTGTGTAATGAAGTTTTGAGGAGAATTTGTTATCGAGTTGCTCTCTACTTTCTGGCCCCGTTTATACCTCATTCCACGTAGCATTCAGATGTTGTGATGTGGAGAGCAGCGTTTCCAAACTCTACCCTCCCACATCCAAAGGACCTTTTCAGCTATCACTGTTGTAGCTGCACAAATACTTCAGACTCACATTCTCCAAACGAGAGATACGACTAATAAAAGCACTTTTTCTTTGTAAATCAATTCATAAATCATTTGCATTGTATTTGTCAAGCATGCATATTTAAACATTCCTCAGCATTCTCCTTTTTTGTTCCTCAACAAATGACATCATGTGAACTCAAAATGAAATACACAAGCTCTGTCATTTGCAGACTTGCTCATAGGTTTTTGGCAATGAGAGCCGCACATCACACATGTTTTGTAAGGACAGCTTGTTTCTCGGAAAGTCGTGGCCTTATCTTTGAATTTTTTTAGTCCTCTCCTTTCCTCTTTTTTTCATTTGCTCTCCTCACATTTCTCCTTGTCCCATGCTTTTTCTATGAATCACTTGTGTGGATGAACTAGGTGAAGTTTCTCTGTGCAGTCTAGTCTAGTGAAGGTCCAACTTTTGGATGTACCTTGACTTGAGGGATTGTTGTCTTTACTTGTTGTGTTCTTGTAGAGAACATGTGGACTGGCTGGACTCTCAGTTACCAGTTTATTAGGTAAAACAACTGCTCTGTAATGCAGCAGTCTTTCAGTAAATCATATCTCAATGTTCCAACGTTTGTAGAAACGTTTGAAAATGATTGATTCAATTGTGTGGACAGATTATCATGCTGTTGTTTTTTTTGTCATACTACGTGTTTCTAATATTTACTCCAGCCTGGTTGATATGTGGAATGAGGAAAATGTTTGGTTTTCATTATCAGAATTTTAATACTTTGCGCAATAAGACCAGGATTCACGTCACGGCTTTTACTGTTAGTCTTAGAACTAAAAATAAACGCTGTAGAGAACCTTCATACTTTGTATACTTTTCTTTACGAGGCTTATATTTATTACTCACTGCTTTTTTTACCCTGATTAGAAATTCCAGTGACCTGGTCATCCCGTAAACAGGGTTGCCACTCATACTATTTGCATGGTGTCATCAAGCCACCCTCCCACCAGTGTGTAATCAACCCCTTGACCGGATCTCTTATCTCTGAAGTCAAACATGTACATAGAAACTAGGATATATGTCCTTTAGATGAAATAATATTTGCCCGACAGAGGCAATAGATTACAGCTGCACTCATTTCCTCTGTGGTTTGAGTCTTGAGTGTAATTATGATCGATAATCCTTTTAGCCCGTATCACATAAGTGGAAAATAGAAAGTACACTTTAAATGATTCAGGAGTTAAGTGATTCACATTTGCTTTTTTGTTGCACGAGTGACTAATGTCATCTCCAATAAGGTGGTTGTTTTTCCTCCATGTCCATTTGTGTGTTGGTTGGTTTGATTGTCAGCAAGGTTACACAAACTAAATTTCCACAAAACTTGGTGGATGGAGGGGACATGAGCCAGGAAAGATTTCCCAGGAAATTAAACATGGATCTTGATGGAAAAAATGCTAATATTTAAGGGACTGGTATCTATGACTATATGCTAATTGGGGCAGCTCCAAATAAAAATCTTGATCTAGCAAATGAAAACAATAAATGTGATTTTATCAAGGAACTGATAAGGCGTGGTAGAGGTATGTGCTCTACTGAGTGCACTTCTGGTTCTGAATTATATTAGAATGCATTTGTGTTCATTAAGTTGCTTTCGCACTTAGTAGGCTGACTACTCTGATATATTTAAGGTTAAAAACTTTTCCTATTATCACATTTTCAAACTTTCCATTATAATAGATTTAGTTTGGCGGTTTGAGTAATTTTCTGACTAAGTTGTATATCACAATAGTTGGAGACAGCTGAGAAAAGACAGAAGTGAGCGATTTCAAAAGTTATGTGTCACAAGAGTACTTTTCCTCCTGCCAAGGATTATTTGTTCCCTCCAGATATGGCCTCCTCCCTGCCGCTGTCTAAAGATCACATGGTCGGACACGTTTCTCTAACAGTTAAAACAATAACAAGTCTTCAGTCTGAAGAATTTAAAATGCAATATCCACTTCACTACCATTATAAGCTTGTGGCAAAAGAGCCTTGTGTGGCGTCAAGAGAAGACTGGTAGAGGTTATTCTTTGCTGCCAATGATTGAGAGTTTGAGCTGAGTCTTTAACAACCCAGGCCTGTTTCCAGAAGTGCTTCTTTAACCTGTAAACATTTCAGACTGCAGAGAGCGGGGGGGAAGAAGCGTGGCCGAGAAGCCGAGAGTGGGGGTTAGAAAGACAGTGAGAAGGGGGAAGGGGGGTTCAAAAGTTGGAGGAGGAGCTTCTTGTAGTCATCTTATGACTTCAGTGGGAGGGGATAGAGAACTGCTTAACATCCAAACTGAATCTAAACTTCAAACACAGTTTTACATGAGACCTCTGGAGATTTTAATTCACATCTTAGCATAAAGTTTGGCTTCTTTCGTGCTGTTGCTTGTATTCTTCTTGGTGAATGCTCGTGTGTGTGTGTGTTAGCCGTCTCTCCCTCTCATTGTGTGTTTGCTGCTGGAGGTGGGACGGCTCAGCTGATGTCATTGAGTGCAGCAGGCTGAGCCTGAAAGAGGCCCTTTGTTGGCAGCTGTAGCACGAGTAGTCCCTGTGTCTCAGATATACACTCGAACAGGGGACAGGAGAGAGGAATGGCACCGCTCAGACTGCCCTACTGCCCACTCAACTGACAATTCTTCAAGTCGAGCAAGCTTCTGGACCAAACCCACGCTTTTGGAGAGTTTTTGTGCGTTACAAAAGCGGAGCTAACCAAAAGCCCAAAAGCCAAAGAGGGAGAAAAAAAACATGGAGACGCTCAGAAGAGAAAGTTGGTAGACTTTGCCGGACAGTGGATCCCGCTTTTTCGGATCAGAGAGGAGCGAGGAGAAAGAAAGGATTTACAGCAGCTGGAATATCCGAAGAAAAGAAAAATAGTTTTTTTCAGCATTTAATGTGGCTCGGTGCTGTTTCTCCATTTCTCGTTTTTTTCTTTCTGTTTGAATTTTTCTACTACTGAACACATGTAGAGGGGGAAACGTTTGGGGGACGTCTGATTCGAACAAGCAACACAATTTTCAAGTGGGACGGGAAAGAAAACAAATGAAAATGTTGGAGATATGCCTGAAATTGGTGGGGTGTAAATCTAAGAAAGGCCTCTCGTCCTCCTCCAGCTGTTATTTGGAAGGTAAGAATGTTTGGTGATGTCTATAGTTCTGTACCTTAGCTTGTGCATTGATTTGAAAACTTTTCTTTGGGGAGATGTAAAGAAAATACCCAAGTAGAGTGGTCACAAAGGTAAAAAACAAATTAAAAGCAAGGGATTAAGAGACAAGAGAAAATATGAAGTATAAAAAAAAGTCTAAACAATGATTTTTGGACTGTGGAAACTGAAAAATGGGGAGGAGAGAGTGCAGAGCGAGCGCAGGGGAGGGTGAGGGAGGCCAGACACACTGGCTAGCGGCAGAGGAAAGAAGTGGAAAAAGAGACGGAGAAGAGAATACAAGGAAATCTGATTCCTGGCCGTGTCCCACTTAACTCTTGTTTATGAGGAGAGGGGATCTAATCTCAGTCTGCGCTCTCATTTTCAATTCCCTGCAATGTCCTGGTACTTGGATCACATTTACGACTGTATTTATTTCAATTTGCTATGTACTAAGAGAACATATTTTCAATTTTTTCTAATCGACTGTTCTGGACACAGATAAAGTGGGTAATTGATTTAACCGTGAAGTACGAAGCAAGAGGGGAATTCATAGAAATCGAGGACACATCAAGTCTGTACATAATCAACAGAGCAATTAAATTATATTGGAACATTCAGTGAAGTTCTGTGTGAGCCAAGGATTGTGTAACCAAATGATTTAATTGAGTTAATAGATTGGTTAGGACTGAACGTTTAATTGGAATACTTGTTTGACATATTCCAATAATTCATTATTTATCTATCTGTCCATCTCTCCATCTGTCCATCCATCCATCCATCCATAGATCCTACAGAGATGCCCTGGCCTATATTCTTCAGACTTAGGGGGACATATCCTTGTTTGGTACGGATCCCCAAAAATACTCCAATAATCTTTCAGTTTTTTGATATGAAAAGCAAAAATATCTGTAAAAATTAGCATCTTTGTAGTCTCCATATTATTCAGCTATGTTCCTGGGCAGCTCTCCTCTGACGTGAATGACAGTGATAAAGAAGTCTGTAATTTTCAGACCATATTATCAAAGGCACAGCAGATCTCATGTTGAGATGATGCTCCTCCACTCCACCTTCTAACTTCATGTCTGGAAATGCTTCACCAAAGCAGGAGGCCTTATATAATTTTGGTGTTCAGTAGGTATTTAGAATCAACATCTATTAGCATAAGAACAGGAACATGTTATTTGAATAATTGTGACTAAGTTTAGTTGCTTGTTCCACCGGCTCTCCTCTACTGGGCTCTGCTTTGAGCATCCTGCTAATATCTCCCACAGTAGGTAAAACCACATCACATGATCTATATCAGGCTGCCTCACACTCAGGTGATGACAGGTGATGCAACAGAAGTATGTACGCTCGAGCTTTCCTCTCTCGCCGCACTCAGAAATATGTGAATTTGGGACAAGGGCCAATTTCATGGAAGTGGACCCCACACCGTTGTGCAGATTCATGGTCCTAGTCGCTGATTTCTGTTGTGCCAGGTAGTTAAATGGTTAGCCTTTCATCCAAGGTGTAAATCTGCTCATTTTAAATGACTGGAAATGAAATTAACAAGGCTCTCGTGTTGAAGAATGAAGTTTTCATTTTTTCTGTTGTCTGGTTTCTGAAGAAATTTCTGTCTTGCCTCAGTGTGTGTGCCCTGTGCAGTCAGAGCTATGAATTTGGAACAAGTTCCACACATACTTAATCAACTTGAGTGTCGTCTCAGTACTGCAGCCAGGACATGCTCTAATTTCTCCCACTGTATGGTCCTGGACAACGGAAGTCTGCTACAAGGCCTTTCTCCTCCTTCTTCCTCACTCACCTCCCGAGTTTCCTTTCGCACGTGACGCTTCTTTTCTTCCCCCTCCGAGCAGCATGTGTTTTCGGGCCCCATGTGTCAGTGTGCTGTCACCCTCTCACAAAGAGCTGTGGTATTTGTGGCCCGTAAAGTGGCGGCATGGGCTGCTCCGACGCGCTCCCCTCACACTTTATGATCAGGCCACACTCTGGGCATATGGTACGTCCAGCTCAATCTCAGGTCTGGTCCTTCCTTTTCCGGTTGCTTTCATGTCTCGCTCAATGATCCTCTTAGCTTCAGCCCAAATCTGACAATTTCTCATCCATCTACAATGTTCATTGGGAACACACTGCTCCTGTTTATGTTACAAAGGCGGCTGTTTCTTTTGTCACGTATTCACAAACACATTCTAAGACCCTGTGCAATGTAAACCAATACTACCTCTTGATTAAGTCTGTGTTTATAGATTCAGACTTCATTTCCATGGTTTCATATTAGGGGAATTAGAATCAACTTAAATTTCAAATGGAGCTTGGCAGTTATGAAGAACTTATGACTTGACAAGTGTTCATCCTTTGCCAGGCAAAGATTAAATGCCTGGAGAGGACTTTATAAAAGATAGCCTGGATGTTGTTGAGTTTCTCACCAATGTTTATACTGCACAATGGGTTTTATCGACATATTTAAGAAATCTGAATTGTGGATTCAAGACAGGATGTGAATTGAGAGATTGTGAAGTCTTTCAACTAATATTAAGTTAATTCTCAGTTGCATGTTGTGTTTCAGAAAAGCACTTTCTTAAAGGCCTGTTGGTTTTTCTGTTTCCAAACCATGTGATTGTCAGTCTCTTTGTCTTTGCATGAGGCACATAGATACCTGTCCTTACCAGCTGAGGCACGCAACCCTGATAGTTCCAAAAATGTTTCAGATCTGTCTCTTTTTAGGATTGATACCAACATAAATATGATATTCTGAGCCGAGCCACATTATCCAGACAAATTCAAATGAAGGGGAAATGTTTGTGACCTAAAAGGAGGATGTCTCACTCTGTGCTAAGGCCGGCCAGCCCAGCTTGGCAAGAGATGCTGTGTGAAAGTCTCTGAACGGCCTCCAACACAACGATGCCTGTGACATGTCAACAATATCATGTGACTGGCTGGAGGAAGCATATGTTCTGTTTACTTCCCTGTGGAAGTAGTCTTAGTTCCGAACACGAAATCTACTTCTTCTGCAGTATTTAAAACCACAATACTGCAGAAGAAGTAGTTTCCGTGTTCGGAACTATATCCGAAGGTGCTTGCGTGTCTGTATTTGACAACAAAATCTTTGTGAGAAGGGGAAGTGACTTGTCTGTACATGCACAATCAGCGCTCTGCTCTGTTTATACCAAATCCACATGGGCTTTTATCACTTAGTACACATTGTCCTTTTCCTCAAATCAAGCCTCTTGATGATTCTTGTTGCTTTTACACCTCCGTCCTCTTCAGATCAGACGGACCTAATCACCTCTTCCACAGGCAAAACGTGTCTGATACTGGTTATCTCACTCTTATGTGTTTACTCTTAGAGTTCTTTCCTCAACTGACACCCACTTATGCAGTGCAGGTTATCTGCTAGTGAGTGGGGCTTGATTTTGCTCCAGTGTTTTCTGTTGTTATACAATCAAAAGTTTGTAACTTAGAAACATCACATTTTTCGAATGACGTGTTTTGGACCTAATCACCTGAATCTGAGGGGTTTTCAAATAAGAATTTGAATCAAGTACACACACTAACAAAGATCTCCGCCACTCACTGTGTATGTGGTGTCCAAGGGAAACAAAACTCTGCTCTTTAGTCGTCAATAGGGTTGCAGTCAAATACATTATCAGCTGCTTTTTGTTTTTAGATTTCTTTTAGCCTTTAGGAAATGCCATAGTGTGTGGTCATATTCTCCTATTGTATAGCTCCCACTTTGTCCTATGAAGCTTACAGTTGCCATGAGACCATTGTTTTGCGTTGAAAGATTCATTGAAGTAGGGGGAACTTTACATCCTAGGCCAAGGTTACATATCTGCTCTAGGAGGTGTTATTTTGTTATCTATATGAGGATGTGTGAAAAACTATGATATAATTGTTTGGTGTTTTGATGGGTATAATGTGTAATTTTAATGCATTAAGATTGTGACGAGACCTATATTATATGATTTGGCTGAGTTGTGAACTTTTATTATCCTAAATGTTTAAGGCAATTTTCAGATGTTGATTAATCGAATATTCGTAAACAAGAAGCAGCTGAAATTTCCTTTTTAATGCTGCACTATTTAAGATCTTGCTTGTTTTTAACTATTTATTTTAACTTTATATTCTAACCATAACCAGGAAATTGACCTGTTTACCTAAAACAGCTCCTTCATGCATATTCTGTTATTTTGACAAAATGCAGAGTAATGAAATGAATGTAATCACCCGGAGGCCTTTTCCGAATTAAAAGTTTAGATATGCATCACCATGCCAGACCAATCATTCTCAAGTTTGCCACGTGTTAGGAGCTAACCCCTAATTTTGACAATCAAACCATAATTATGGAAGATTATGTTTCATCACTTTTTTAATGACTCAGGTTGTGTTTCCCCTCTTTTTTGTTTTCTCTTACACCTGAGGCTTTAAAAGTAAGATGCTGCGAACAAGTGTGACAACAGCTGAGCAAGCCACACAGCGAGCTCATGATTAGAGCCATGAGCTGTTAGAGGTTCTCTCATTTCACTCCACCACCCCCCCCTTTTTCCTCTTAAATACTGTCTTCACCTTTTCTTACATTGTACAATTTAGCCATCAGTTTGACTTCTGTCTATAATTAACATAACTACGACTTAAAGCTCTCTGAACTCATTACCTGCGACTGCAAGCGCATCCATTTTACAGTTGCAGTGCGGATTCAAGCTGAGACACATTCTCATGGTCTGATGAGAGGTGTATGTCTACTGTTTTTTTTTTAAGACATCGTGAACCAAGCAGGATAATCCAGGAAATGAAATTTGTCGAGACAGCAGGGACACGGTTTGTCACATGATCAGGTTTATGACTCTAATCCCATGGTGGGATCACAGCTGACGACCTGCTTGTTGGAGCAAGGCACAAATTGAAGGGGATGCAGAAGAATTTAAATGACACATGGGAGCTGACATAGTCGCTGAGTCATTCAACATGTGTGAAGCTGTATGGGAAAAGTGCCTCACAATGTTTGCTGCATACCAAACACACGCCTACATACTGTATCTCCCTGTTTGATGTTCTCATATTCCTACCGCCGATGTGTGCTCAGATTTTCTGATTCTGCTGTTTATTTCAGAAGCTCTCCAAAGACCAGACTTCGAGGGTCAGGGTCTGACAGAAGCGGCCCGGTGGAACTCCAAAGAGAATCTGTTGGCTGGACCCAGTGAGAATGACCCCAACCTGTTTGTGGCACTCTACGACTTTGTGGCCAGTGGCGACAACACACTCAGCATCACCAAAGGTAAGGGAAAGAGGAATAAAATCATATTTCCTGATGGGGTTGGAGTGAATCGATATGACAGCAATTCCAAAACATTTTTAAATTTCTATAAACTTTCACTTTCATCAGTGGATGTTTTTAATTATTTGTGAATTAACACTACCAGAGAATTTCGCTCTCGATAAGATTACTGGGAATCAGCTTTTTTGCTTCCCTTCCTGTCTCTGTCTTCATCCCCCGTCTGACTCTCACTTCCTGGTGATCGTCTCCCCCGTGGGCTTTTTGTGCCCCCCCACTGGAACAATACCCCAGATGGATCACACAGACAAACAGAGGAAGGAAGGAGGGAACATATGCACCAGAATAAACAAGAGAATGTCCTGGACCACATTAATAATCACAATTGCAAAACAACAGTTTCCTTTGGGTCTATACTTAACTTGGAAAACACAACTATTTAAATTAGAGGTAGGCAACAAAATTGGCTACTTTTGTGATTTTATTGTACAGTTTAAAGCTACTTTAAGGTGTTTCCGCTCTAAACTAAAGGGAAAAAAATAAATTTCCTGAGTTCAGGCAACAAAAACGAGGTTTCCTGGTGTAAGTTAAGGTGACAATAGAAACAGTAGATTCCTGCATGTTTGACCCTAATAATGCTGAGTTCAAGTTTTTGTACCATGGTATGGTTTCCTGTTACATCATGGAAAGAGAATGGAGGCTCTATAACAATCCCAGCTGTGGAAATATTCTATTCAAAATCACAAGAATCACAAGGTACTTTCTCCACAAGTAGCCTTGATTTTTCTATTTATAAATGTCGATCTCCCGTGTTGACCAGGAGAGAAGCTGCGCGTGCTGGGTTACAACCACAATGGCGAGTGGTGCGAGGCACAGACCAAGAATGGCCAGGGTTGGGTGCCGTCCAACTACATCACACCGGTCAACAGCCTGGAGAAGCACAGCTGGTACCACGGACCCGTGTCACGCAATGCTGCAGAGTACCTGCTCAGCTCGGGCATCAACGGAAGCTTTCTGGTCCGCGAGAGCGAGAGCAGCCCGGGTCAGAGGTCAATATCTCTGCGGTACGAGGGGAGAGTCTACCATTACAGGATTAACACTGCGTCTGATGGCAAGGTAGGCATCAGTGGAGACAAACACACACAGAAGGATTTCTACACTTCAAACAGCAAAACAGAAGACGTATCCCCAACACACAGTCACAGATGTTTTTTAGGTTATCAGGGTTTTACCAGGTTTCTTCAGTATTAAACAAGACTTTTAGAAGCATCACCACAAATAAGCTATATAGACACAGCCCAGAACCTCCCAGCAGTATATAACTAATAAATTCTAGTAATATAATTTATCTATTAAGAATTGATGAATGAATTAATCAGTTAAATAATAATAATTTAGGTTTTTGCCCAAGTTGACACTTCATTGAACTCCAGGACTTTTTTAGGATTCAGTTTGCTGCCTTTTTAAAACTTGCAGATACTTGTAGATTCCTTGTTTTCTAAATATTAGAATCTAAAGTAATCTAAAACCAAATTCTTGCTAGTAAAGTTAGAAGTTAAGTAGAGTAATCAAAGCTGTAACTGCTTAGCCGCTGCAGCATTTTGAGATTAGCAAGAAATAAGTAAAACACACTCAAAATGGGACAATGATATGAACAAGAACAGGCCAGGACACAGGTTTCATTCATAGACTTCCCCTGCAAAGACAAAACATGAGGTTATAATTTTATTAATTTATTGTCCCATGAAAATGCTTTAAATTGTTAATGGGTTTTGCTTAAGAGCTTCAGCTTGGTTTAGGAAGTTGAAGATATCTGGAGCCTAGCTTATTAAGAGCTTTTACACATGGTGCAGGGTATCACATCCTGATGGTCATGATAGATTAGATCGGGCCATATTTCACTCTGTGTGCAGCTGAAGCTCCTGGTGTGGGATTCCCCCAAATTGCTAAGTCGGTCTCGAAGCCGCTGCCACTTTGGCTCGGTCACTCTGCCGTCTGTGATGCAGCGAGGTGAGCTAGCTCCAGGAACGCTAGCTATGACAAGAATTTCTCCATCACCCAATGCGCTGCTCATAATGGTCAGTAGACGCAAGACTGGCCAGACACTGACGCCCATGCTAAGACATGCAATAGCACAGACAGTTGCGGCCAAGTATGCGCGCACACACACGCACACACACACACACACACACACACACACCGAGCAAATGGACAGACGGCGACAGCACACACACGCACAGTTGGTTCCTCTTCTCATATTGTTTTCCATTCTCCTACTGAGATAAAACTCAAGAATCTGGCAAGATGGAGTTTGAGGTCACGTCAGTAAACCCCCCCCCCCTAAGCTGCAGCTTTTTACCCTGACTCTTACCCTGTGATAAACATTCCTCTGAATGACTATGGTTTGTTTGCACAAAAAGCAGTTTTTTTCTCTTACTAAATGCTCATAATTTAAGCCAAGATAGCAGACCACTGAACATTAAACCCTCTTTAGATCTCAAAGGTCCTTTCATTACAGTCAAGGTTCTTTTTCCCTTTTTCCTCCACATGCCTTTGGCTTAATGCTCAAGTAAAGCAATACAAAGTGCAGATCTGCTAGCAAATCAATATGAGGATTAAGTAAGACTTGCACAAAGAAGAAGACTTTCCACTGAGCCCTGATAGAAATCCTCCCCTTTACCAGTTTCTTGACAAATGCCTGCCGACACTTTTTCAGTATTGCTCTATCTCATAAGTTTCCATAACACCACGTATTGTTTCCAGACATTAGGCGTGTGCAAGATCATTTTAATGGTAGATATTTTGGAAAATAGACAGCAGTTGACCTAATTTATCTTGTTTTATTCTAAAAATCTAAACTGTGTAATGTTATGCTGGAACCAGAACGTTACTCTAGTTGATTATCCTCGGCTGAACTGGCCTCTCATGATGTGGTCTTCTTTCCCTCCAGCTGTACGTCTCGTCAGAAAGTCGGTTCAACACACTGGCCGAGCTGGTGCACCACCACTCCACAGTGGCCGATGGCCTCATCACCACGCTGCACTACCCGGCGCCGAAGCGCAACAAGCCTACCATCTACGGGGTTTCCCCCAACTATGACAAGTGGGAGATGGAGCGCACTGACATCACCATGAAGCACAAGCTGGGCGGGGGCCAGTACGGCGAGGTGTACGAGGGCGTGTGGAAGAAGTACAACCTCACCGTGGCCGTCAAGACACTCAAGGTAAGAAGACAGGAAAAAAGTGCCTTCACTCATTTCATGTGAGAAAATATATTTATTACCACACGCTTACTGCTATTACTCTCATATATTTACCTTTACAAGAAAATCATGGATTTCAATAACTTTTTGACACATACTTTTGTCAAACAGTAACTTAAGCTATTTTCAGACATGACTTCCGGGTAAAATCCACAATTGGCCACGGAGTTTACCCAGAGTTCCCCTTTCACACATGCACAACGCAGCAGGAGGTTCTCTGCACAGACACGTTCACAACAGCATCAAATCCTCTGCATTAATCAGGCGAGAGGTGGAGCAACCAGGTGCAGGAGGCAGAGGCAGGAAGTTAGGTCATAACCTCGCTGCGTAGATAACCTGTTCTTATTTACAGCTCTTATTTACAACTCTCTTGACATCTTCGTCGTTGTCTTCTACGTTTATGTCACCGCTTTTTCATCGGGAGATATTAGTTTCACTCACAGATCCCCTGCTGTGTTCACACATGGACTTCCCCTGGATTTCTGTGGACTTTATACTAGGAGTTTAGGCGGATGTAGTTCATAGAAACTACAGAGCATCTCACTCTGACACATTTGCGTTGACACATGCACATTCTCAGGATAAAATACAGAGGATATGCAGAGTCTTTAACATGGCTGAATACCGCTACCATCTGGTGCTGTGTTGATGTAACTGCAGCTAATCTTCTTTGTCAACTATTCTTTTCAGGAAGACACGATGGAGGTGGACGAGTTTCTTAAAGAGGCTGCTGTTATGAAAGAGATCAAACACCCCAACCTAGTGCAGTTGTTAGGTATGTAAAGTAAAAATCTTTTCTTTTGGTCTTTTGCAGATGTGCTTATGGTGGCACAAAAATATATATATTGTTTTTTTGTGTATTTTCTACAGATTTATATATGAAGGCAAACATACAAACTCAAGATACGTCATACTTAATCATGACCTCTTTTCCTTGGCAGGTGTGTGTACACGGGAGCCACCGTTTTACATCATCACAGAGTTCATGACCCACGGGAACCTCCTCGACTACCTGAGAGAGTGCAATAGAGAGGAGGTGAACGCCGTGGTGCTGCTTCACATGGCCACACAGATCTCCTCTGCCATGGAGTACCTGGAGAAAAAGAACTTTATCCACAGGTAAAGACCTTACAGTTCCCATTTGGACTAAACCTGAGTGGTCACCTAGAACGATAGTCTTCAGTATGACCACAGACCTTCACTGAGATCTCAGTCCGAGGTGTTTGTATGTAAGAGAAGCAACATTCTTCTGTGCAGCTCCCCTCTCTCACTCTCCCATCTGTTCTCGCAGGAGGACAGACTCGTATCACAGAGGAGTGGATGTTGTAACATTTCTAGTTTGTTCTGGCACGTCTGTCTAACAAGGTCCTTTAGAAGCAAAGAGATGATTTATGTCTCTCACATTTGCCAAAGTGCATTTTAATTTTCAATCCTGACAAGACTCAGCTTGTGACTCTGCTCCACACAAAACATCTGTAGAAATCCAAAACTTCAGTCAATGTTGTAACCAGACTCTGTTTTTTCCTGCCTTTCTCTTCATCTTGAATCCTCTCTTGTTTTCTTACCATTGGATCAGTGTTCAAAGGAACTTTTATTGGGGGACTATTTCACTACATTTTTAGTTTCAAGAAAATCCACTTTGACCCTTGGTTCATCTCTAATTCTCCTCTCCCCTACAGGGACTTAGCTGCCCGTAACTGTCTGGTTGGGGAGAACCACCTGGTGAAGGTCGCAGACTTTGGTCTGAGCAGGTTAATGACAGGAGACACCTACACAGCTCACGCCGGAGCCAAGTTCCCCATCAAGTGGACCGCTCCCGAGAGTCTGGCCTACAACAAGTTCTCCATTAAGTCTGACGTCTGGGGTGAGTTTGATCTCGTTTAGGCAGCGGCGTAATTTATTCCTAATGTTCCTGCCTGAATAACTCTTGGACAAGTGGAAACAGTCATTGAGTCACTGAGATTATTTTCACACATTGAGTAGTGTTTTACCAGCTGGTCCCTGATGGAACAACATTTAAATCAATAGAATCACTTTTCAAGAAAGCCAGAAGAGTTTTTAGAGATTTGTAATATTTTTGAAAAAAAAGTGGAATCTATAAAGTTTTGAGAATTATTGTTTGATATTTCACGTTTTCCATGGGCTTGTCCCACTACCTTTTTAAATGTATTCATTAGAGGGTGAGAGTGACATTGGCACCATGGCGACCACTGCAAGTGTGACACATTATGAGAAAGCACATATTCTTTATGTTCCAGTTATAAACAAAATCTGTTTGTTTTTCTACCATCTCCAGCATTCGGTGTGCTGCTGTGGGAGATCGCCACCTACGGCATGTCTCCTTACCCCGGCATTGACCTGTCCCAGGTCTACGAGCTGCTGGAGAAGGACTATCGCATGGACCGACCCGAGGGCTGCCCCGAGAAGGTCTACGAGCTCATGAGGGCCTGTGAGTAGTAGAACACATGTATCCACACTGTGGTTGGAGGGCCTTGTCTCTGATGGAAGCACTTTTTTCATTTGATTTTTTTTGTCTTTCTGTCAGGTTGGAGGTGGAACCCTTCAGAACGCCCCTCCTTTGCTGAAACACACCAAGCTTTTGAAACCATGTTCCAGGAGTCCAGCATTTCTGATGGTCAGTGCTGCTTTCTTTACTCTCAAAAGCCAAGTTTCTTGTGGGTAATATTTGAAAGATGCCTGCTCTTCTGTCATAGTGGTAAATGTGTATAATCGTCATGTTGGGTTAAGTTAGATATGTGTACTTTTAGAGGTGGAAAAGGAGCTGGGCAAGAAAGGGAAGAAGTCGACATTCGGCCCCACCCAGAAAGCTCCAGACCTGCCCACCAAGACCAGGTCCCTCCGCAAGAACAACCGGGATGGAGACAGTCCAGGTGAGACTAACTGTTCAGCTCAATTTGTTTAGACATTTCTAAAGTTACATCTGTTGTCTTGTCACTTCCTTCCTTTTATCTTCCCTTTGAGCTAAGAGCTTTTTTAAGAGCCAGCTCAGTCTCCCTTTAAACATTCGCCTAACTTGAACAGTAGTTTCCATTGTTTTGTTTTTTCAGTCTGTAGAGCTTTTAAATTATTTAATTTGACTTTATCACTAACGCTTCCCTGGTTCTGTGTGATTTCTCAGACCCAACAGACCCGGAGGCAGCTGTGTCATCACCCATGCTTCCCAGGAAGGAGCGCCCCCTCCTGGACAACAACCTGAATGAGGATGACCGCTTGCTCCCCAAAGACAAGGACAAGTCCCGCGGCAGTGGTCTCCTCAGCCTCATCAAGAAAAAGAAAAAGAACGCACCAGCTCCGCCCAAACGCAGCTCCTCTTTCAGAGAGATGGACGTCCACCACGACAGGAGGGGCCTGACTCCAGATCTTAGGGATACCGACAACTTCAACAATGGTGCATCTCTGGCCATTAACGACAACACGCATTGCCATGGCTCCTCTAAGTTCCTGAATACTAACAATAATGGGCCAGGGGGCATGACCAACGGGGCTCCTACCTACCCAGGACCATTATTCCCCAGGAAGAAGGGAGCTCCAGCTGTGCCTGGCCCAGGAGGCAAGGCAGCTACCACACCACCGGGCGAGGAGGAATCCATGTCCAACTCCAAGCGTTTTCTCTGGTCCTCCAGCATGGCCTCTGGCTCGAATGGCAACGAGTGGAGGTCTGTCACCCTGCCACGGGACTTGGGCCAGCGCCACTTTGACTCAGGAACCTTCGGGGGGAAGCCAGCTCTGCCGCGCAAGAGAACCAGCGAGCAGAAAGGAGAGAACACCCCCCGCATGGGCACCCTGACGCCACCGCCACGTCTGACCACCTCACCAGACGTCTCCGCTGCCTTCTTAGGCAAAGACTCTGATCCCAGCCCTGGTTCCAGTCCTCAGGCTTTAACACCCAAGGCGGTCAGGAGGCCAGGTTTACCGGGGCTGGAGAATTCCAAAACCAGCGCTCTGCACGCCGAGCTCCTCAAGCCCAATGTGTTCCCTGCTATGGGTGCAGCTGGAGAGGAGTGCAGGGCCCGCAGGAACCGGCACCCTGGGGACTCCTCCTCTGTCAGGGAAAGAGGAAAGATACAGAAACCCAAGCCGGCCCCGCCTCCGCCACCCACCAATTCCAAAACGGGCAAGATCTCCCGCAGCCCCACTCAAGATCTCCCTTCCCCCTCGTCCACCACTTCAGACTTCAAAGCTAAGGGTCTCCCCTCCGTCTCAGAGCCCCACCACACAACCACTGCCAGTGACCAAGGCCGCTCAGCACTCAGTGAGGGTTCCAAGAAGCTGCCTCTGGGCTCCACTTCCAAACCTCAACCGTTGAAGACCTCCTCCTCCTCCCCCTCAGTGTCCACCTCCCTCTCTAGCCAGAGTCTAGGAGGCTTCTCCTCCTCCCTCTCCTCTCCCGGCGATCAGAGCTCGCCCACCGCTTTCATCCCCCTAGTGAACACTCGCCGTTCCCTCCGCAAGACTGCTCCCCGCCAGGCCTCTGAGCGCACCCCCAACTCAGCAGTGACACGCGACATGGTTCTGGAGGGCACCGAGCTGCTCCGGGCGGCCATTTGCCGGAACTCGGAGCAGACGGGCAGCCACAGCGCTGTGCTGGAGGCCGGCAAGAACCTGTCGAAATACTGCGTGAGCTACGTGGACTCCATCCAACAGATGAGGAACAAGTTCTCCTTCCGCGAGGCCATCAACAAGCTCGAGTGCAGCCTGCGGCAGCTGCAGATCTGCCCCACTGCCACAGGGGGCGCCAATTCACAGCAGGACTTCAGCAAGCTGCTGTCCTCTGTCAAAGAAATCAGTGATATCGTTCAGAGGTAGCGCCCTAAAAGCTCCGAACACGACATAAAACTCTTACTGTTTGTCACACTGCCCCCTTTTTTCTGAGCATGCGTGTGAACGGTGGTTCATGGCGAGCTCACGTGTGAGAGCTGAGGGTAGAGCCTGCTGGGAGCTTCACACCACAGTACACTCTGAAACACTTAAGCCTGTGGTTACTGTGGATGGAATCAGACAGTTTGCAATATTGAAAAAGCCTTAACTATGAATGAACAGTGTCTTCAGGCCTTAAACGAGGGGCCAGCATGAGCTAGGGGCCAAATCTTTGCTCTACATGACTTTTCACCAATCATTTTTGAAATGATCATGTCTTATATATTCAAGTTGGTTTTTTTCTCCCCTTTATCGATGACACTAGTGGAAAAAAAACAAGGCCTGTGATATTTCCATCACTGTTGGTGTGTTTGATTTTTTTTATTTTTTTCATTGATGCTGATGACAATGAGCAAAAAACAAAACACTTAACCTCATTTTGTTCTCGGATGCTTTCTAACACTTACACAACTGATCTCATTTCCAATTTCCATTTCCACCTGTAAGAACTCGGGAGTTTCTGGAATCAGTGTTTACAACCTGATGCCTCTGTCCAACGCATCCCGACATTCTCCATCACTTTGTGCCGTGTCATCGGTGATTGGTTGTGTGCCGAGTGGGGAAAACGCTAGTGTTTGTTCTGAATGAATACTTGTTGTTTTTTTTGCAGTATTTGCAACCATGTGCCATAAAATAAAAATGGGAGCAAGCAAATGAGGGAGAGTGAGCTCCTGTCCTTCCCCTTGTTTGTTTACTGCACACTTTAGAGCCTTAAACACTTCACTAGTGCAGAAATGGGGCTGAATTTGTGCCGAGTGGCCAGGACTAACTGTGTCAATGTGTTTATTGGATTTAAATGTTTGCCATACCAAAAAAAAAGAACAGTCTCCAGTCAGTGCTGGAGAGGGACCAGGGTGATCCATAACTCTGTGGATCTGACTGTTTTATGTTTTCTGAACCTTTTTTTTGTTCCCATTCCTCTTTCTCTACATGCCAGTCACAAGCCATCAGTAGCAGCTCAGCCTTGTCTCATCAGAGCAGAGGGATCATGGACTCAAAGTGTTTCTCCCTGACCACTGAAGGGCCTCTTTGCTTTGAGAGAATCACCGTCTATGGAGAGTTTACGTCACATGGTCTAAATGCTGTTTCAGAGGCCTTTCCACCCTTGCAAAAAAAAAAAATGTATTATATATGTCATGGGGGAAACACTGGACTGAATTGTTTATGGATCTATCACTTGCTGTCTTACAGAATGATGCGTAAGTGAGACGCTGACCATTATAGACTAAAAGAAGCCACAAAATTTCCACTGTGTGATCATAACGTGCCTTCATTTATGGTCTGCATCTCCTGGACATTCTCAGTATTTGTGCTGCGTCGCCTGAGGACACGAGTCAAACACAAGCTGCCTGGACTTCTTTTTGGTACTGTCAGTGTTGGCTTATGTTTTGTTTTTTTTAATTCCTCTCCTTTGACCAACCATACCACTACTCTTTGCGACTAAGCCTCCTCACCAATTTTTCTAGACAAACTTTGCTTTCCTTTGTAAATGTTTTATTTTTCCTGTTTGTTTCTCCCTCTCTAGCCTTGGTGCAATTGTTGTTGCAATAAAATACAAAGCAGTCATGCTACTTGAAATACATTGATGAGTCTTGATGCTGTGTATCCATCCTACACGTCACCCCTTCAAATGTCAAATCACAAACTTTGTCACACAGATAAAAAGAAAACAGACTCACGTCAACAGGTTATGTATAATTTATTTTTCTGTCTAGAGTATTTTATCATTAAAATCAAAATGTCAACATTTTAAAATCATATACACGCAAGAACGCATTTAAATGTTAGCACAGCTCCTTAAAAATTTATACATATGTACGTTTTTTTTCTTTTACTTGTGGACAGACAAAAGCAGGAAGTGGTCACTCCGACTGCAAAAGAGGCGGGACACAGGAAAAAGGAAGACCCGGCCCACCGACTTCCCACGATATCAAACCATTCCCCACTCCCCCCAAAAAAAGTTAAGACAGCGATGCGGGCCCCCCCTCGTAATGTGGAGGAGCTATGATGGTGGTGGGGGGGAAAAGAAAAAATATATAAACATAGAAAGTGCCCCATCCTGCCTTTTGTACAGAAATGAGAAGAATAAAGTTTGCAGACATAAATAACATCTCAATCCACTTCCTCTTCCCTCAACCAATCGGCAGGTTCAGTAGTGTGAAGACGGGGGTGGTTGGGGGGGAAGGGGGGCGTGTGTGTTTAGGTGTCTGTCCTTTACATACATTTATTAATAGAAACTATGTTACAGAATTTCCCAAGCATGAATTACAGGCAACCCACTAGCACGTCAACTGTACAGATCTTGGCAGAGCCAGCAAATAAATTTCTAAATCCCAAGTAGCGAGGTCATCACCAAATAGTTAAGAAGCGAGATATATACAGCTGTTCAATCAGGGAATCACTATGATACAGAACAATTGTAGTAAAAAACAAAAAGAAAACAATTGGATTCTGACAAATTCGTTGTATTTTTTTTAAGGGGTGGGGGGGCATGCTGCTTGGTGTTGTAGTACACAACTGTTATAATGAACACATCAGCTCTTCAGATCAGCCACACATGAAATACAGTGGTGAGATGGTTTCAGACCACGTGAGCCAACAGTGTAGATCGTAATTATTCGAAATCGAGTGCAGCGAAAAAAAAGTATTAAGATTTAAGAGTAATAATGTGAATTATAATAAGGCAACATACAATGACAAAGACAATGCTGGTAAAGACAGATTCTGTTGACAGGACCTGGGAGGAGTTTCGGGCTCAGGCGTTTGAAAGGGAATGGGTGAGCTGGTGCAAAGAAACCGATGTGAATGGATCTTTCCATCCCCAAAAAACAGGAAAGCCACATTATTTTTAGTTTTTTTTTTTATGATTTTCTCAAAGTGTCAGAAAGAAACGACTCACGATCCAACTTCTTAACACACCGACACTCACAAAAACACACAGATAAACTGGAAAACATTCAATATTCCTTCCTACGATTTCTCCGAGGAGAGAAGTCACCCGCAATTCCCCCCTGGGTGCATTTTAAACGTCCCCCCCCTCTCTCCTGAGAACATCTGTGCTGCCACATCTGGCAAAAGGAACTTGCTTTGTGCCAAGCAGCGGAAACGGGATTAAAAGCCACAAACGCAGGGTTGGATCTTGCTGGAGAAAGCTTGCTCGGCTACAGTGAACCATGCAGGAGAGGCGCCAGGAGATAGGGAATATAATTTTGGATCTGATTCATACTGAGCTAATGAGTGGTGGATGAAACGTGTTGCAGTGCTTACATGTCATATACAGCTATAAAACCAAACATAAAAAAAACAGTCTCGGTTTATCGTTATCGTTTGGACATTACGTCTACCTAGAGTGTCAGTAACCCGTGTGATGTGTGGCGGTGTCTGGGATACGACGACGGGAGGGGTTGGGGGAGCGAAAGAGGAGCGTTATGGGATGAAAACACACTGACAAAAGTTGAAGGAGGAGTGAGACGGCAACAGGGGAAGGGACAAGCGAGAGGGGAGGAGGAGGAAGAGGTGGAGGGGAGATGTCATCCACGCAGCCCAGCTCAGTCTGGCCCGAGTCACTATCCGTCCCCCGGTCCTTCGCTCATGCAGCTCCTGCACTGAGGGAGGAGGAACGTACACAATGGATGAATGAGGCAAGCGGGTGGTGGTTTTTCAGGGGAAGGGCAGGACAGAGGGAGACAGAGAAGAAAAGGGAAGGTGGAGGGGGTGGGGGGTGTTTGCTTGGTCATTAGCAGCCGCAGCCTTCCCTCTGGGGCTGTGGTTCGCTGGTTAGCCGGCCGCCCTGGGGGGCCGAGGGCTTGTGCTGGACGCCCGACTCGGCGGCGTTCAGGTCCAGGCTGCCATCTTGGATGTTCTGGTAGATCTTCTTGGCAGCTTCCAGGAAGGCGTCCTCCACGTTCTCACCTCTAAAACACAGAGCGTGAACACAAACATGTGAGAGGAGGCACACGGAAGCAAGTGAGGATGTTTCAGGTTGTGGAAGCGGTGCAGACTTACGTTTTCGCACTGGCTTCGAGAAACAACAGACCTGTCGAAAATAAAAAACACACGATGACAATCAGTTCCAAACTCACATACCAAGTCCTCATTGGCCCTCTCTCTTAATTAACCAATCTGCTCATTTCATCCTCTATCCAGTTCAAAGTTTGTGTCTCCGAAATATAATAAAAAACGATGTTAATCTTCACTTTTGTCTGTTTAAAATCAACCACAGGGGCTTTATAAATACTCATGAAAGAACACAGAGGCTAAATCAAAGTTCTAAATATTTGGACATGTTGGGATTCCTGGGAATGAGGATGGAGCCGTCAGAGATTTGGAAGATCTGACGTACGACTAGTCACCACCTGATTAGTTTCTTCTACCTAAACAGCTTTTCCTCTGTCTTCCCTACAAAGCGCTGCTCTGTGTCTCACTCACCGTTCTCCTCAGCAAATTGCTTCGCCTCCTCGTATGTGACGTCCCTCTGGGCCTCCAGATCTGCTTTGTTCCCTATGAGAATGATCACCTGAGAATACAGATGGATAAAAAGACAGTGAGACCCTAATATTGACAGAAATCTGCTTTCTAAACCTCCAAGAGATGAGAGAACACTGTTATAACGTTGACTTCTCTGTTTCAAAAGGGGGCCCCAAGCAACAGTGATGTAATTAGACCTGTAATGAACTGATGTAATGTAATGAGCCTCCTTTTAGCCGACTGACAGACTTTTCTGTTTCCCGTCTCCAATCTAAATCAGTCTTGTTTTTTAAGAACTTCTCAAAATGATCCTCAAAGTCAGAACAACTACAATGAATTATAACTTATCAGCATGGAGGAGAAAGTTAAAGTCTGAGACAGCAACAGGTTGCATGGGACGACACTAATTTGCTGCAGAGCCAGAATACATAAAGAAAACAAAGAAATATGAATTAATATAACAATTTCACTTAAACAAATATAAGTCCTGTTGATTTGATACCAATGAAAACTGATTAAAGAAGTTTTTTTTGCCTCAGACTGTTACTGGGCAAAGTAGGAACATGTAACCAGATATTTATAACCAATTGCTACATAACAACAAAGTCTTATAAAACGTCTAATTCAATCGTCAACAATTGTGCCAGAATGTAAGGTCATTGGGTTTCCCAGCTCAGATTACAGCAAAAAAAAAAGAGAAAGAAAACACAAGCCATGACTGGACAACAACAGCGCCACCACATGGCTGCTGCAACACACTTCAGCAGGAACAGCAATGATCAACACAACAGCTTCAGCCTCCAGACCTGGAGAATGTTTACCCTGTGGCTTTGTGTTTTACATGGATAAACATGGAGGCTGAACACTGGGAAAACATTTGTATTTGGGAATGGAGGTGACGTGTTGCAGAAGCCCACTTCTCTGGAGGAGCACAGGCAGAGCAGAGCAGTATGATGGAAAACTAATCATATTGAACGAGAAATCCAATTTAAGGAAAAGACAGAGCTCTCAGAGAGGAGGCAGGAAATAAAGCAGCAGAAGAGAATAATCAGATGATGTTGATATGGGTTCTTACAGTGTTTGGGTTGGTGAGGTTTCTGGCATCAGTCAACCAGCTGCTGAGGTGGTTGTACGTGCTTCTCCTGCAGAACATCAGAGAGCGACAGGTTACTATGATGACAAGCAAAGAGCTAACACCATCTCTCAGGAGAGGGTGGAGTAGGACGGAGTAACAAGGGCAGTGCTTCACTACAACTAGAAACAAATGTCTTCAGGACAGATTCAAAATGTATGTGTTTAGAGTTCCATAGAAACCTTTTAAACAATAATATAATAGGACATTTATCATTTGTCATTTCTTATAATTTAGGCCATAATCTTAAATGTACCATTTATAAACAAAATGACAACAACCATCGACAAGTAACAGAAAAAATGGTCCAAAAGTAAAAATGCTCTACTAAAATGTAATTGGAAACACTTTACTTGTTAAACTAGGCCACACAAAACTACAGGGAATGATACCAATATAAAGACCAGTTTAATTACAGATTATGAATAAGGAATTATCAGCCCTGAGTTTAAAGCGAACATTCACGACACAATGAACACTTGTGTAAGTCTCCTCTTATTTCCAGGAGACCTTCAGAAGCTGTGTGCAGCCAAATGAACAGAAATGGTTCCAGTTCTTGTTAGTTTTTCCAGTTAAGCAGTGTGTCTGGGACCCAAGGGGCCCTGCAGGAGTTGGGAGTGGCGTGGACACATTCCACATGTCGGACTGTGTTTATTTGGCGGACCACTGATACAATCTCACAGTTTGGACAAGGAGGTTGGACACAAGCTGTAAACCTGTGAATGTTTGTTCAGGAGGGAGTCTGTGGGACTGAGCTGCAGTCCTCAGCGGCTTTAGCTTTAATCTAACTTCAAAATGCACAAGATGGTTATCACGTACTACATCAACGTTTTGGGGTTGACTCCCTGTGGTTGATTTGTATCTCTCACACACACATTAACACAGAACAAACATGCACACATGCCTGGTGATGTCGTAGACCATGAGTGCTCCGGCGGCACCGCGGTAGTAGGAGCGAGTGACGGCCCTGAAGCGCTCCTGTCCCGCTGTGTCCCAGATCTGCAGCTTGATCTTCTGGCCGCTCACCTCGATGATTCTGGTCCCGAACTCCACACCGATCGTGTGGGGACAGTCTGCCATGACTGGGGAGAGGAAGTGAGATTACAGTGAATTCAGTTCTGTGACGATTCATTTTTTAACTGATGCCACTTCCTCAAATTTTGTATATTTTTACTCCGTTTCTCATCTTGAAAATACTGCACGCATTTCTGTCACCATCTTTTTTGGTGTTACATTTTTAGGATGTGCTTTCGCCCCTGTCCTTCTGTTTGTTTGTCTGTAGGCTGTATTACTCAAATACTATTCAGCCCATTTCCATACAATTTTGTGGAGGGACTGGGCATGACACAAGGAATAACCTGTTCAACTTTGGGATAAACGGGCGGATACTGGAATTTGTCTATTAGATGTTCTAGGTTTTAAACCTCGTTTCACACTTTACATCATCAAGACGATGAACACACTTCATTTTCATTTAGTCAGAAAATGTGACACACATGTCTTATTGAATTGGTGAACCATTGTGTAATGTGTATACAGTCTCACACTCTATTTCACACACACCTCATCTCCATTGTAAGAAAGCAGCAGGTGCATCAATAATAAATCCCAGTAAACTGAAAGCGTCAACACCCAGAAAGCAGCAAATGTCTTTAAAACTGACACTTAAAAATCATTTCTATATTTCCCATGTGTGTGTGTGTGTGCGTGCGCAGGATGTGATCGTGGACGAGTGGAGGAGGAACACAGCATCTGGCTTGTTAATAGTGGCACTGAACAAAACGGAGCTGAATGGTAATGGGAAGCTGCAGCTGACTCACGAACAGAAGAGGAGTCTCACTGCTGAGCTCACACTTGACTTGTATGCCACTGACTTCCGCTGGCATATAAAGAAATCTAAAGTGATTCAGGCGCACCAGTTGAACCTGGCAGCGGCAACCTTGCATCCACTCAGACACACACACACACGCACACACAGATGAGCAGGAGTCAGAATCAGGGCAGCACTTACATTTCTTTTCTGTGAACTGGTGAAGCAAACATGACTTCCCTACCCCCATGTCCCCTGTGGAGAGAGACAGAGAGAAACTCAGGTCAACCAAGGAAATAACATAGGAATAATTGTCTATTCAAGCCCTCAGTGTTGCCCCCATGCATGATGTAGCAGCCCCTCTGTAACAGTCAGCGACGATATTTAAAATTTCATGACGAGTCGTGGCAGCAAAGAGCCGACAGATATGGACTTTTAGGGGCCAACGCCAAGATTACTAAAGAAAAAATACTAATACCGATATATTGGTCGAGTAACACATAACAAAAAAATTGGCAATGATTCCAACATTGACATTATCAAACCGCTATAACAAGGAAATGTAATTAAGGCATGAAATAAATATATATTAATAACTAAAAATACAACGGTCGGGCTCTATGGTAAACTGACATTAAGCATTTAAAATGTATTCTGTCCTTCAGAGTTTGTTGATACTGAATATGCTTATAAGCATTTTGGAAACAATGGTAAATTTGTTTTTGGGCCAAACATCTGTGATGAGTCCATTTGCAGCTCAGCAAAATAAGATAAAAAATGCACCAACAAAAAAAACATCTGTAACATGAATGTGAGATCTTTCAAAAACAGTTTGTGATACAACCTATTCAAAAACATCAGTGTTCAAATGAAGGGGAAAACAATATATAAACAGAAAGCTGAAGTAGAAAGCAACTTTCCCTTCAGGCTTCTCCTCATTGACACCTGACACACCCACTTAAACTCTGAGGCGGTGGTGTTAAATAAGTTTAACAGTATAGGATGATAAACAGCCCAGAGCTGGGGGGGGTGTGTGTTTGTGTACATGTCTGTAAATGTATGCACAAGGAAAAGCAGCAGTGTGTTCACTTAGAGGAACCTGTCAGCAAAACGTAATATTAAAGACCTTTTACAATTCATATATTATCAACACTGTATGCTTATCAGTTCAGACCTGGTACTCATCAGTGTAACCTGCTACAGAGACTGCACACTGGTCGTCAATGGCGTTGTTCACTTACCGATAATGATGTATTTGAAAATGTAGGAGTAGTTATACGGTGCGGTGGCCATTTTGGCTCTGAAAGAGAGAAGAAAAGGAGATTTAGGTTAATAAACTGTCAAAGACAATATAACCATTATAAGACACAAATGTCTTAGATCATTTTCAAACTGGTGACAAAAATACCAAACTTATACATCTCAAAAGTTAAATCAATCATATCAGACCAATAATTTGAGTACAGAAAAGGGCAGATCTGTCATTGGCAATAAACTGTTCACTTTCATACACATGTGAATGAACTATTGGTTTAAGACTTTATTTTGATGTTTCATTTAAAAATGAAGCAAACAATAAAAACTATTACAATTCCACACGATCCAACAAATACCACAGGTTGGAAAGATGCAGGGGGGACACTGTAAACAAATCCTTACAACTCTTGTTTAACCTGATACCTTATCAAAGAAACATAAACACAGATTTGTAAAATGCCTGAACAGTGCAAGGTCAGAACTAAACCTGAGGCCTCAAGCTTTCACGCACCCGTACAACTGAAGACATTTTGAACAGTTACCTTAATGATTAATTGTGTCACTACCAGATGTGACTAATCTTGTTGCTTTGCAGATAAAGTATCTGTTGAGATTTCAGAGCTCACACACCATCTTTCACATCCCCATCATTAGTCTCACTAGAATTTATGTAACATTAATGTGATAATATTGAATGAATGATACAGTATGCAGTACATTTGCCTGTGCAAGAGCCTGAGATATGAATATAGACAAGTGAGGTGATGGATCATTTCTAAAGACACAGGGAGGAAGAAAGCTCCACCCTCCACATCATCCTGCTCTCTCCACTGTAACAATGACACCGGCTAATTGTGATGCCACTGGAAAGAGTGTGTCTCCATGTAAACAGTGCGGCACTTAAATGTACAGAAAAACACCTCCGGCATCATAGGCCCAGAGCTAAAAATAGTCCCGACACCTATCTCATATCCAGGGATGCTTCACTGCACACAGTCCACGTACAGCACACAGGCAAAGGAGACGCTAAAACAAAATAGCGTCTGCACAAATATAAGGGTTCAAAAGCCGAGGGGCGAAAACCGCACTCAGGTTAGTTCATAATTAAATGATCTGGTCATGTATGACATCAACGATGTTAAACAGCAGGCAGCTTTTCCTCATGATCAGTGTCAAAGTGAAATTCAGTTTGCAAAGGTACTTCCTGACATCAGGGCTAATTTGTTTTGCTGAAATACAGGTTCATAATTCTGCATTGAGCAGTTGCTGTACAGCGCAAGAGTTAATAATTCAGGTCTTACAATCAGGAGCATAATCATTTCGTAGCCTGATGGTTTCCATGTCCCTTTGCAAAGAATATTTGCCTTAAACCAGTGCTTTTCTCTCTGATCTGAGCTCCATGAAAACTGTGCTGGGATTAAAGGAGTTCCTGGAAACTGAAATCTCTGAGCCACATCAGACCCCAGTGCTTGTGTTGTGCTCACATTTCACCATCTGCAGTTCAGTGACCCCGTTTGACCAAATTAATGCAGACACAGCCAAAAGAAATGTGAATGGGGTGTGATAAGAGAATCTAAGAGAATTTGTGAGACAGAAAATGAAGAGAGCTTGCAAGGCTTCGTAGTGAAGGTTTATTCAGCTCGATGTCATGGAGAACTCAAGTTTTGATAAGAACTTTGGGTCATGTCCCCTCATGTCGGCTCTCGTTAACTTCAGCTACAACCCTATGAGGAAAATAGTAGAGAAACGATGCCTGAAGCATCATGATGAATTGCAATTTTAACAAGCGGAGATAAATTGAATACAATAACATAGATAATGAAATTAAATAGCTGAAAGTACATTTTTAACATTTCAAATTTCCTGACACAAAGCTACTGTAAGTTATAATTTGAAACTATACTACTCCAGCTTGTACTGGTACCAGAGCAGGCTCAGGTTGTGACTGTGTACTTGTTGGTGGCCTCAGAAAAGACTTGGCTCACACTTACCATTTTCTGCAAACTGCAACTTGACCTGACATTTGGTTTGGGTGCTCAGGCTAACACCAACCAACTGAAGCTACCAGCAGTCTGTATGACGTTGCCTTTTAAATTTTAATACAGGAAGTGGGAAACTACCTTGTGACTTCTTGGTTCGAAAATAGTAGCAGTGCACTTGCATCACAAGCATTTTTACATACCGACGCAAATCGTGCTGAATTCAAGATTGACACACTTGTTTACATTTTTACTTAATGCATTCACTCTCAACCCATTTAATCTGACTGATTTAACTGAATTAAGTCCCAGAAACTGCACTGACTAGGCACCTAACTGAAACAGACACTACGACCAAGTCATGAACTACTACAGTTAATTAACCTTCAAAGTCCTGGTGTAGCTTTTAATGGACTTTATTTCGACTGCCACCAGTCACATGACCCTCATGTGGCATCCTGATCCCCAGTGTGACCGTTTCCAGTGCTCTTTGAAGCAAAGCTCTCCCAGACAATATCCCGGACCTGTCACAAAAATGTGATTCCATTACGATACTCGTTCTGTGCTGATTGGGAAACAAACCCCAGGAGTAGCCATCAAGGGGAAGGCGAGCCCGGATCATGTGATCAGACTGCAGCCTCAGCACTTCTCCCTCACTCCCTCACTAACTGAGCCTTTCTCCTGAGACACCACGTCAAAGCCCTTTCCCCTGTCAACAGCCACTTCCCATAAAGACAAGGAAAGAAAAGGGAGGACGGATGACTTTTGCATTACTCAAATCCGGGCTATCAGGAAACCATGACACACATCCACACAGGGTGGCTAAAGGATGTTCAGGCCCACTACACAAATCATGTGACTCCTCTCAAGCACTGAAAACAACACTATGAGATCACCACGGCTGTTTACGCGCAAGGCAAAGTACATAATCGCAATAAACACAGATTGAATCAATGTTGATTTATGACGTTTACACCACGGAAGTCGTGACAATAAAAACAAGTGTGTGGCTGTTATGTATCGAGTGAAGCCTGTAAACAGAACTGGCCCAAGACACAGAAATGATGCAGCATTTTGTGTTGGATTAAAATTGAACTTTGCAAATGTACAACACGACAATCGCGTTCTGCTTTGTTTCCAAATTCAGTTTTTGACATTTTACATGTGTGTTATTTGGAGGAAATAGAGCCATAGAGAAGGCTAGCAGACTGCTGGCGACGGAATTAGCACGTAGCTAATGCGTTGCGCTACATTAGAGACGATTACGGTATTAGCAACACTTGCGTTCAAGAAAGCAGAATAAAACGAAGGCCTCAATATATACGGATGAAAACAAACCGTAATGGTATGGTCAAATAGTCTCTCTATAATATGACACTGTGACATCACGCCCGGTGCCAGACGATGCTAGCTAGCTTAGCTCAAACCGGCGAATTTACATTGTCGGGTTGGTAGATCGTCTGATTCTAGTTGGAAAACAAGAGGCTGGAAATGCAATTAGGAAGAAATCAAAGTTAGCATCAGCTGGATTAAGTAGCCAGACGACCGCGACTACTTCCCCGCACGGCCCAATGCTAGCTGTTTTGACAGGTGAGTTTGCGTTAGCTTTCTGTCATCAATAGATGCAGCTTGACAACAGATCACATACATAACAATATGCTGGTCAGTTATCCACATAAACACATGGGCAGTCGAGCCATGTGTAACCACGTCGGACAAACACAATTTGTCCTCAGCACAGCATCAACCAAGCCAACACACACACAGCTAGCGTTAGCTTTAGCATGCTAGTTTGTAAGCTAGCTGCGATGGTTGGATTATGGTAGAAACGTCACTTCGCTAGCTTGTCAACGTTTGTTTACACGTCACCGAGCAAGTCCCCGGTCGCCCACATTAGCAACATCCAGCTGTTTTTCGCTAACATCTCCGATTCGCGGCAACCAACGACACACACTAACCTAGTATTAGCCATCTGTTAGCTAGCCTCGTTAGCTTTCCAATTAGCTCGCCACTGACAAACACAGGCTGGCTAAACTGCCCCAGCTGTTCAAACCGTGTAAACATCGGCGTCTCCACGTTTGTTAGACCCCACTCAGGTGTATGCGTGTAACATACGTGTGCGTGTAACCGATGTCCAGTGTGTGTGCTCACCGGGAATGGAGTCTTTCGGAGCTGGGAGTAGTTGAGCTGCTCAGAGGAGGTCTGCAGGTTATCCTGGCTCAAGTCTGATCTGTCTATCCAAGATGGCTGCTC